>NW_018407811.1:53946-54470 GCF_002113885.1 Mizuhopecten yessoensis
TTACACTCTGGTAAATTACTGTCGTAACAAGGATCTGTAATTATACTTCCACGTATAAGAGTCTGCTGAATACCTGCCAGTCCTCCTAAAAGAAAGGCAGCAAAGTCTTCCTGATCTTTATCTAGCCAGGACGCCACAAACAGTCCTCCACCGTACATTATACAGCCAAAGATTCCGACCACGCGGTAACCAAACAACACCATCAAGATGGCGGCCACCACAACTGTAAAAATAAGTCGAAACATTTTCAATGATTAGAAAAAAGCTACTTTATTTGTCTTGGTATATATTATTATAATCACAGTCGCTATGTTCAATAACGGTAGAGTAAATTCGAAACGTTAAAGAAAAAAATAAATATAAATATTAAAAATGTATCTTACCTCCTAATTTTCTTACAGCAAGGAATGCTTCTAGGATGTCACTTGCCTTCTCACTACCGAATTCTTTGCTGAAGTCCCCCGAAAAAATTATCAATCCTACCACTACAGTATTGCACATATTGAGGATGAAGCATGCCAGGA
>NW_018407811.1:57610-58249 GCF_002113885.1 Mizuhopecten yessoensis
GCGGCATTAGACTCACAAGTAGAATTTAACTGTATACTGAAACAGGTTGGCTTCTCCTCGAGGAAAGACGTAAACAGCACAAGCTTATTCTTTTCCACAAAATGGTTCATGGTCTGGCTCCTCAATATCTTCTAGATATTCTACCTCAGCGTAACCCTAATTACCACAACCATAATACTCGCACGGAAAATAATTTTCGTCCACTAGTTAGTCATACGAGTCTCTATAAGAAATCTTTTTTGCCATCTGTCATCAGTATCTTGAACTCCTTGCCTGACTATGTCAAGAACGACCCTTCAATTTATAAACTTAAAACCTATCTGCGCAAGCCCGCTCACAAAATTCTACTTTAATGGTACCAGACTGGGGCAGATACATCATGCTAGATTAAGAATGGAGTGTAGTTCCCTTAAGTTTTATCTATACCAGAGAAATAAAATTGAAAGTCCTCTGTGTTCTTCCATGAAAGCAAATGAAACCAATGAACATTATCTATTACATTGTTGTCCTTTTTCTCAACTACGTTTAACGACGAAATCAACCATCCACTCTCAACTGATTTACTTTTGTTCGGGAATGATGAGCTTTAAGATGACGAAAATGCTTTAATTTTTTCATCTGTACAAAACTTCATCATCC
>NW_018407811.1:62280-102597 GCF_002113885.1 Mizuhopecten yessoensis
CCATTGAAATGTTTAAATTCAAATGTAAATCATTTGTATTTTTGAATTCAATGTTTCTTGATAAATGTCTTTTGGTATTAAAATGTTATTTCTTCAAGTCAATGTTATGTTTTGCAGTATACATGATTTTACATTTTGCATTCAAAAGATTTATAAGAGTCCAAATGTTATTTTAATCCAAATGTAAATGCAATTTTACAATATTTGACGTTGTCGTATTTGTTTATAACTAATAGCAAACATTAAATAGTATTTCACACCCAATACCTTGTCCCTTTTTATTAAATCCTAGTGAATCATATACATTTGTCAAGGATAGGTCCTTTTATGTATTCGGAGTTTACATGTGAAGCAGCCAAAAGGGAGAAATGCTGCCTTAATGGGAAGCAAACTTTTCCAGCTCGGTGTAACTCTGGACTCAGTCATTAAATCAGCAACGTCGAGCGTGCATGTGGTCATTGGCTGGGTGGGTGCATGTGGTCATTGGCTTGGTGGGTGCATGTGGTCATTGGCTGAGTAGGTGCATGTGGTCATTGGCTGGGTGGGTGCTTGGGGTCATTGACTTGGTGGGTGTATGTGGTCATTGTCTGGGTGGGTGGATGTGGTCATTGGCTGGGTAGGTGCATGTGGTCATTGGCTGGGTTGGTGCTTGCCCACGCGTTATCAATGCGCGGTACCTATATATGTCGATATATATAGAACAAGAACACCACAGAAAAGGTATAAATAGCTTAACCGTGATACACAATCGTAACACTTGTCAATAATGTAAACACCCATAATGTTATACATAAGGAGATGTACTGTTCCTGAAGGCCGCAATTTTCCGTTCTACACATTTTGTACATGCACAAAATTACATTAGATTATCTAAGTTCTTGTCACATTGCATCATAGTATGAATGAGGTGAGTTTGTTAGTTGGTACTTACTTGGGCTATGGGCTGTGTCGGATAGCTGAGAGGGGCCTGCTGTGGATAGCCATACTGAAAGGCTGGGTTGTGCTGTCCCTTTTGTCCCTGGCTAGGATAAGCGTAATGTGGAACCGCCATATTTGATACGCCTGTTTGACTTTAGTGTTGGTATTCCCAGTATCTGGGTGGTACCCGTCCCTTTTCTGAGAAGAAGTTGGTCGTATTGAAGATGGCCTACTTAAATCATTTACACCAACCACACGGCGGCTTAAGATATACGCTCTACTGCACAAGGCTGAGGAAAGGGCTGTAGAGTGTATAACTCTGTTATGAATGAGCGGTTTCTTCCCCTTTTGCCGTGTTAGATTCCAAACTGAGACAATATAGACAGCAATGATTGTTATTTTAAACATAGTTTCAACCCTAAAATTATAAAAAAAACAAAAAACGTGTACACTATCTAGGCCTTCTTAAATCACTACATCAATTAACATGTGAGTGTTACATGAATTACTCTTATTTGTTAGTCAAGCTGATTATATTATTGATGTTTAATTTCTGTTACCTTACCTGGTGTCTCGATCGGGGTGATTGTCGGTCTATAACATTCATGTATATTTCTGATGTAAAGGTGTTACTGTAATTACTCTACGCATACACACGTACATTTTAAGATTCAGTTTTTACGTTAGTGTGAAACTAAGAATATTGTTGATGTTCTGATGTGCTTATGAGTTTGTTGTTAGTACCCGCCACTTATGTCATATGTTATGGAGGATGGCCTTTACTTACCAACCTACGTGTGAATAAACTTACGAATATCTAACGAGTTTTATATGTAGCCAAACAGCTTATAGTATTGTTAACATGACATACAACAACGAAAACGTAAATGGTTAAACGAAAGTAACACTATAACATAATACCTGCTATCTCGGTTTTATATGTACTATATTAAACGTTAAATGCCAATACGGCGGACGACAAACTGAAAAGAACGCGACAGGGAAGAAGGGAACATAGGGGATCTTGCGTGTTGACATTCATAACAAAACAAAGTTTACTATTGTTCAAGGACAATAAAATGATATGATAAGCCAAGTTAGCAATCTCACCCTTCTCAAAATGAGGCATTCGAATTAGACATTATCATAACGTGTTAAACACACAGGAACAATAATGCCCTGAAAAGTGAACTAATTAAGCAGAAATAAAAGATATACCGATACATTTATATCAAATCATAAACAATATCATCAGGTAGAAACTGTTGTACCACAAAGGTCAAAGTGTCTTTAGCAGCATTGTTAAAAAAGAGAACACAAAAAGAAATTGTTATCAAATTATGAAAGTTTGAAATGCATCTGATGATGAGAAACAGTTCTTTTCAGACTAATTCTCTAAGAATTTTGTTGCATACCATCAAAATATTTAAAAAATCATTTCAATCCTTATAAAAGAAATTTGTGTTTGATCTTTCTTTGTGGTTTCTTTCGATTTAGGATACATCTTAAAAAATCTGTGTTGCGGGGGAAATGTTTTTGGTATAAGTCAATCACAATAATTTAGAAAATTCCGTCATAGTTTGAATTTGTTGGATGATTGAGGATGAATGACACAGACTTTCAGATTTTCACTATTCATTGCAAAACTAATGTTTCAAACATCTTCTGAATATCAGGTATGTAAAAGAAATGGGTCGGCGTGTGTTTGACCAAGTTTTGCTTACTATGCATTAAGCACAGATAACTCCCTGCACAAATAGCTAGATGAATGTTCTCAGCAGATTGATATTTGTTAATAATTTAGTCGAGCAACAATAAACGGTCTAATGTTGATATACTGCGTCCAACCGTTACATCACCTTACCTCATTTCTTTGATAAAGAATGTCAATACCAGCTCGTTGACCTTATTGATAAAACCTGTTGAGGTTTGAGTTTCGTTATAAGGACAGCTCCGTCAGGCGTATTCTGTAACTCGTAGCCAAATACCTAAACGAGGGAGGAACATCAAATAAATATTTATTGATAAACATAAATTGCTACGATATTATCAATTGAAACGTTGCATAAATGACAATGTGTTCAACGTGATGAACCTTTTCCATCACTGAAAAAGGAAATAACGAGTGATATACATATATTGGGAGGTACTAGTTATGCATTGTTACATTTAAAAACATGAAGAAGAAGAACTTATTGGTTAGCCATGTAAAGGCGAATACAAAGTTGCCAAAACAGTGCTGAAGTGGATGGCGGATTTCCGAAACGGAAGTACCAACACCTTCGATTGACAACAGCAGCCCAACCTCCGCTATAGACGGTGCTGCCAGAGAGAAACTGAACAGTGTCGATCGCTGTTAGCTCAGTTGATTCGAGTGTTTGTCAATTGTTCAGAATCCCCGGGTTCGAATCCAGGTCTGACCCCATCGTATTTTCCCTGCCTGTTCTATTATCGTAGGGCTTTTTGAAAGATTTTAAGTTGGTCCAAGCGTTATCACTGAAATTTTAGTATGCTTTATGCTGCGAATGAATGTTAGAAGTTTTATGCGTGTTAGCTTGGTGCTAACTGGTACAACTGACTAAAAATGTTTCCGTGCGGAACTTGTGGGTAACGACTGATGTAATAACAGGAAGTATGTGTGTGAGGTTTGTTGTAAATACACGTTTATATGATAGAAAAAACACCTTTCGTGACGAATAAGGATTAAGATTAGGAGACCTCACAAAAACCGTATTTGATTTCCAAAGGTATTTTGTAAATTGTATGTTCAAGAATCTTCAACATAAAATGTGTCAAGCGTACAATGATAAGTCGTTAAGCTGTTTAAAATGACTGTGTACAGTGAATTAAATTTCTGTCTGACGGCGTGTTTACAGCCTCAGTGATATACTATAACTACTGTGTCCGGGGATTTTACACTGTGATATCATCTTAGAATGATTCCACTGTGCATATGGAGGTGTGTAAGAAATAAGGTTTCACAATTCTTTTCTATTATATTTCTATGTTTCGTATTTCCTATTGTTATAAGTGCAACTGTACTATTGCTAAGGATATCAGACACGACCAAGTGATGACCTGGGCCGCCTTCTTTTATCGCGATAAAAACGTTTGATTCTATTGTAATTCAATTGTTCGTTTGTTAAATAAGGTGAGACCTAGTAATACAATCAGATGCTGTTTTCAGGAGAGCATTGAGAAAGCCATGCAAGTCCTGCATGAACTTTTTCAGGTCTGCCAGGATTTACACCAAACATGTTAAATTTAAAAACAGATGAACCGGTTGTTCCGCATAAACGACCAGGAACCTGGAATTTAAAACCCTATACCCGGTAATTTTTCTAAAGGCGTCCAGTGGGGGGTGACCTTATATTAGCAAACTATTCGATAGGTTTGTTGAATTGATGATTGTACAGGTGAATTGGATAGTGGATAAAGAAATGTGCTTAGCTTCAATGATATCTATAAAACTGTTTGGGAACTTAAAGTCGATGTAATGAAATTAGCGATTAAATCCGCTACAATCTAATTGCCTTCCAAATTATTTAATCAAAAAATACATTTGCCCTAACTTAAATTTAAAATAAAATTACGAAGCAACTAGACTTTTGGCTGTATAAGTCGTTTTTTGCTTAAGTCAGGAAATATGACGCATGCGTGTTTATAGGTAATAAAAAATCCTTTTTTTAATTGTTTAAATAATAGCAATAACAACGTCTGAAATCCTATGTACCCTATCATATCGCTCCATGACGCAGCATGTGTAATTTTGAAACAACAAGAAAGCAAATTCAACTCTTTATGAATCCGTTTTGGGGCCTATATATACGTATTAATGTCGACCAACTCGGTCAAATATATTATATCCTACCTACAATATCCCCTTACAGCGAACCACAAGATCAACACATGTAGGCCAGAGACGGTACTAGCTGGCCGAAACATACAGGATTAAGCTGGTTCAGACCTGGTAACTTGTGGTTCTGCCAGAGCATTTAAAACAAACGGGCATTTGAAAGCTATTCATTGTTTGGTACGTTCTCCAGCTAATCAATAGACCGGTTAAGTTGATTAATAGGTCTGGGCCTAATAAAAAGAAAACTGCTGTTTTATTTTTTAACATTTGAGGACTAGTTGAGCTATACCCAACAACAGTATCTACACTTATGTGACCGTTCGTTTTGATCTTTGATAGTGGTATCAAACTTAGTTAATTATGTATAGGTAAAGGTAGCATAAAGTTAGGTTTGATTTTGTTTGTATGAGGGTGAACTATTAGGACTTGTAATAGAAACCTTCATTTCGCATTCACATATATCAAAGATGAGTGCTGTATTTGAATTACAATAAGTGTATTGACCACATCGATCAATGTACCTGAGCTTGAAATCCAGGGCACTACAGACTCTCCTACTACAGCAGCTTACCTCGATATTAACTGACAACATGAAACACAGGGATAGCTTACTACTGAAATGAAGGATAGGCGAGAAGATTTCGATATCCGTTCGTAAACTTTCCCTTTCTGTAAAGTTACTTCCCTACATACGGTATTCAGATGACGCAGTTGATTATAATTTGACTTCCGTGATAGATGTTGACTGCTGACGGGAAAACTAACAATATAAAAATTTCCAAAGAAGTACAAGTTTTATAGTCGCCATCAGGATATCATTGATAAATATGTTATCTCTTTGTGTGATGTGAAGGTCGATGTTCTTTATTATGCTCATCAGCATAGCTTGTTTTTTCTATTGTCATTACCCCAGTTCTCCCTTTGGGGACGTAACATATTTAGGATTTGACTTAGATTTGGATGGCGTGTGTCGTCGAGTTAATACGGAAGACACTTACACATCTGGAACATCTGGAACATCTGGTCTTATTCTTCTTGTTCTTTCAATGGTCTCAATGTAAATATTTCCTGTTTAAAATTTCTCTTAGTTTTATCGAGTTGAGTTTGAATAACAATTCTATTGATTCTAGGGTATTTTCTTATTGTTTTTTAATAGGTACAATGTAATAATGACAGTATGGTTTAATATGGGCACTGGATCCCAATGAAGAAATGTTCGTTGGATGAATATTACTGAAATAATAATCTTTGAGATGGTACGTTCCAATACTGTGCTGTGACATTGCACTAGTATCTTACCGCAGTGAAGCTTATCTATCACTACACTAAAGCACACTCAATATTTGAATACAGTGTCCACCACTTTCTACTTCAAGCCTTGTGTTGTTTCTCTGCCGAATGCATATTGTACATGTATTTTATCTATAGTCATACAAAAACAATTTTATGTTGCATGCCTTTTTAGGAAGTTAGAACGTTTGACATCATTTCAAATGTCAGGACCGATAGCAAAATGGAAACTCTCTACTCAGTTAAAAGTTAAAATGTATGGAGATTGTTAGTAAATGCAATCGCAGATATCAAAGGACTGAGTGACTCACGAGGATACCCAAAGCTGTATTACTGCCGAACTGTGTGCATCCTCACTCAAATTGATGTTTGATACAATATCTTGTGTGATATACATGATGTAAATAATCATTAGTGTTCATTCTGGTATCGTAGCATCTTTCTAGTATCTAGAACATATGGACTCTTTCTAGCATTTATGATGGTATGAAACACAGTTCTTTTAAAACGTTTTACATGATGCACGGTAGCGCAACTTTGAGAATATGTTTGAACGGAAGTGACCGTGCATCATGTAATCTGTTTAAACGGAACTGTGTTTCATACCATCATAAAGGTTGAACGGTGCATTTTAGCTCTTATATTTACTTTCAGAACAGCAAGCAAAGATAATATCATTATATCTTTCTTTGTAGTCTTAGTTCCGCTGGTCGAAAACTATTTGGGATTGTTATGATTGGTCCCCAACTGCTCAAGTTGTTTGACGGAAAGACCCGAACAGTTTCCGTTTGGCAAAGATTAATGCTAATAGTTGTTGCTGTATATAGAACATAACAACAATGTCGGCTGGTAGGTTTATCTAAGCACCTTACAAAGAAAATGTAAATATTTTATGAACATTGACGATTCCCTGGCCAATAAAACTGCTCCAGTCAATAATTATCAATTGTAAGAATGCGTTTGTCAATTAAAAAGTATGCCAAGCGTACTATCTGGACTTTGATATCCGGACCCACCTTATACGATCCCTTACCGCCTTTAAACATGTTTTCGTATTTTTGATGCTCTATTGAATCAAATAACTACCGCCAGAGTGTCTTTTTGACAAGGTGATAATTTTTCATACAATTTCATACAGTTTAGGAATTTAGAACATTCTAATTGTGAAAGAATCACAAAACTTGTCATTGATTGATCGTTAAGGTTTTGAGGTTTTGAAACCAAGATATGAGTCCACCTGCTTATATGATTTTGATAATTATAGTTATTAGATATGTATCTGATCTAATAGGATCAAAAATTGTACTTGGGTATCAAATAGTGTACATACTTAAAAAAAAGGAGAGCGTAAGTATTAAGTAGTAAGGATGCCCGTACCACTGGCAAAAACTGTAACTACTGTATGAACTAGCATGCAGAAACACTGTTCAAAGTGTAAAAATGCATAGGGGTGAGACCAGGATTAAAACCTCAAACTTCTCATCTTATATCGGTAGTGTGACAGGGCTAAGCTACTTCGTCGACTAGGCAGCTCATTTGGTTAATTCAAAATGAAGGAGAGTTTACTGTAGGGAAACAAAACCAACAATGGGGTTCTATTGTGTCTTACCTGCTGTGGAGCGGGGTTCCTTAAGATTAAGTGTCAAATTACTCCGATAAAATTTCTTTCTTAATAACGGAAGTCCATCATCATAAAAATACACATAACTTTTATTGATCATAGTCAGCATAGGCAGTAGTCATTAGCGTACATATATTGAATACAAAATATACTATATGTTAATATAAAAAAACACTGGACATATAACAGGTTTCTAAATTGTAGTTGCTTAGTCATGCTTCTCGTATAATTATTCGTATAATGCGTCAACCATCGGATTTAATGAAGATATACTGTTCTTCTACTATGAGGTAATTCTACAGTCTACGTGAACTCTCCTGAACTATAAGCAAATCAGAAAGTTCATCAAATATGTATAAAAAAACACACAAAAAACCTATTCCGATAAGAATAAATGTTAATACATCAGCTACATCCTAAATATAATATTGGTATATATACTGTATATTTTCAAAATGAGTATGTAACTTAAGTCACTAAAGTGAAAAAAAACATGGTAACGAAAGGAGTCTAAGTAGCCCTCGACAGAAGGTAATTATGTGCTTAGTATATTATACAACGTACCACGGAAAACTCTATTGACAGGCAGAATATATTTCATACCTGGTATAGTCATGTGGCTATCCAATCAGTAATCTAGATTTTATCATGTCATCTTCTCCATGTTCATAATATTCTTTAAACAGGCATCTAACACTTCCGATCATTTATTTTGTCAGACATGACACACAATCTATCTATAGTCCTTCGGCTTTTTAAATCGTGTCAAGAAGGCTCCTATACCCGAGGCGATGACCAGTCCTCCCCCAATGTAGAAGGAGAACTTCCATGGATCCTTCTTATCTATATCCAAGATATCCTCTGTAATGAAATGTGACCACTTTTATACATATAACATGTTCCTGCAACGTCTGATTCCCTCATACTAATATCCAGCTTACCTCCCCTTTATGGACCAGCTACATTGAAATAGTCCAGATTTTTCGTAAAGCAATTAATAACAATGATATAACAAAAGCATGCCTTCTGTCGCCTAAAGCACGCCCAAACAACAGTTTTTCAGTCTGGTCACATTATACACGAGCAATTAATTGTTATCTTACTTAGGTTAAATAGGAAAAACCATGGCCCTTTTATATATATAAACACACCAAGTGCATTGTACTATAATTTACTGGGTCATCTCAATACATAACAACATGGAAATATTAACTTTATATTAAATCGGCGAGAATTATCATTCGTCCCTTTCTGTTTCTACGTTCCTTATCTTCTGCCTTCTTTATCACTTTCTGTACGTGTTATATATATGAGGTATTTTGTACATGCTTTTTAACTATTTACTTACTTCCTGCCAGAATTTTCACTATTTGTTAACTTCGGCGGTTTTATCTCTATATATCTGGAGGATTTATAACTATTCATGTTGTACCTTTAGCTAATTTAAACACGTTTTGAGTAAAAAAAAATAATTTTCCACGGTCTTAATCAGTATTGATTCACTTCTGTATGTGATACTAACATCTGTTACCTTTCGTATCTTAAATCATTCCTTCTGCAGATTCTATCTCTATCTGTAACCTTCGAAGTATTTTATAAAAAAGGATTTACATTCTGCATGATTAGAACAACAATACTGAGATACTAACAAAACCACAGTTTGAAATCAAATCGATAAAAGTTTGGCAAATATGAACAAAACATTATTTATATTGGAAACCCTTAACAAAATACAAGGAAAATAATACCAAGTGTTCCAGAAGGGCACACGTCTTATGCTACATCTATGACATCCGCAATGTAAATTTAAGTCGAATCCAAGAAATGCCACGTCCTCGCATCGAGAGCACGTGTAGTGAGAACAAAACCATACCTATTTTGTTACTTTCTGCGTGCTTTATCAATATTTGTTTATATTTTGCAAGTTTGATAAGTATTTTGTTACCTTCTGCAGGGTCTATAACTAATTCAGCGAACCCAGCAAACAATCCGAATAATCCCTCCACGATACGGACGTGACCTTTACCAAACGCATCCGGTATTGTGTTGTCTAGCAGCGAGTTGAATACTCCTGAAAAAGAAATAAATCATTCAAAATATGTACAATATACTGCTCATAGGTACGACGTCATACCGAAGTCTAAAGATTTTAACAGCAAGTCTTGAAACTTTTTGAGCTACTTCAATTTGTTAATCGTTAACAGTTCTGACTTCACTCGTGTAACTGACGCATCAATTATAAATAATTATTGTTGCATTATAAACCTTTGTTGAGGTCAATATGTGGCTTTATCATCTTTGTCCTCGGTTAATGTGTCGTCAATAGAACCACGCATGACTTGACACATCAGGCTACAACTATTTCAAATGAACATTATTTTGTGAAGAAGTATTGCAATGTATGATTTTTATCGGCGTTAAACCTTTTTGCATATATTTACGACAGTTTGCAGTATTTGTTTTTAATGGAAATTAAAACAATTCAACAACCTTTGCTGAAACCAAACAATGCTCCGAATGCTGCTACCAGTGCGAATGTCTCGAGTGACGGAGCGATACAGCCCAGTACTCCTGCTACAATGTTGAGCACACCAACGACAATGAGTACGGTTCCTACTTCCCGTTCCTGCCAGCAGCAGCAGCAAATCATCAGAAACAGGCCAGCAAGTTCGCCAAGGTACGGTATCACAGGGGCTAGTATCTCCGTGTTTTTATCTTCAATTTTCACATTGTCAAGTAACTCCTCGTATTGATTTATTGGCAATGGCTTCCCTGTTGATAGTTAAGTAATTATCATGAGACGAAACAGTTTAAAACAAAGGAGTGTAAAATAGCTAAGACATTGTGAACAGGACAAGTCAATTAAGACAATTCAAAAAGCCCAATATCGATTTAGACACTTTGAATAACACAATCTCAATCAAAACACTTTGAAAAGCACAATGTCAATTTAGAAACCTTGAACATTACAATATCAATGTAAACACATAAATATTTGCATTTTATTTGCTTCAAGCGACATTTACGTAAAAAATCATGTTTTAGGAAATCAACAGTTTCAAGCGTTTCGTTATACTTATCTTTATGCATAACCCCCCATCACCACCCACCTAGTAAAGTATACGCGGAAACTACATTAACAAACAATTATTATTTCTAAGAACTGGTGGCCTTTTTTGCACAGAAATTATTGATTTATTGAGTGAGTGCGCATGTTACACTTTGAGAAAGAATTTGTTGGGTTTTTGTTCATATTTGACCGAAAACACATTTTGATCATATGTTTATGCTCCGTCAGTTGTCTTGTGTGGCTGATTAAGAACACACTTCTAGCTTAAACACTGTCTCGTTACGTACCAAACTGGTCTAGGAAGACGATGACGAGAAGGAAGTACAACACAAGGTCCTTGAACAGCTTCCAATCCACAAGCCCTACCACATAACCAACATAGTTCGTTCTACTTTCTGAACTCTTCAATTCGAGAGGCGTAAGAGTGGCACAGCATACGGTAGCGATACCTACCGGGATTAGCTGATACCTGAAATTGTGTCGCCATTTGAACTCTATCTCAATATCTTTGTTGAAAGATGGCGCCAAGGAGATTAAAAGCATTCCAATGACGCCAAGGACCTCTCCAGCTCTAACTATTCCAATGGCGCGGATTCTCTTTGTCGCAAAATATTCCAGAGGGGGAACAATTGCTGTGAGCAGGAGGAAGGATGATCCCAGAGCTGTAAACACAGAATGTATAGTGTTGTTTAACATTCGACCTCAGTTGACCGGACCTCGCCTAGCTCAATGTTACACCAAGTACTTCCGATATTTTTTTTTATATTTCTTACCACAATATTCAGTAAACCTGATGTTGGCTCAAACAAAAAATTATACTTCTGCTACAATCAAAACCGTGTCGGCGTCAACAAGCCGTGTTCAAAAAGAACACGCCTACAAACCGAACGGTTGTTTTAGCCACATTCAAGTCATGAAACTTGGCTTTAAACATGTACATGTAATGTAAATTTTACATTTCCATATACGTGTATGCGTAATCGTTAGTTGACAAAGCGCGCAAACAACAAGTCTCCGAAAAAGATACAATGTTGTACACTGCTTTTGATATCAAGGACGACACCGACCTCAAACGTTCTATCAACCAATCCACGAGCCAGATACAGTGAGTGACACGCTGAACCAACCGTTCGGTTTGTAGGCGTGTTCTTTTTGAACACGACTTGTGGACGCCGTAACGATTTTGATTGTAATGTTAAAAAAACTACAACTGTACAAGTAGCGGAAAGTGTTTTACGTGCAATAATATTAAAACTGTTGATTTCTTGAATCGGGTAGGGTGTCCTTTCTATAACGTGCATACCTGGTTTTTGGGAACACGAAATTTGCTTTTTATCTGAAATTCATACTTGAAGCCTATACAGATTATCCAGCAAATGCCCATTCACTGTCAACCCAGTCCTCGCTAACAGAGGCTATTCTTTAACTTAGTTTTGACACAGATAACACACTTTAGGTTACACACTTTAATAATAATAATAATATACAGCATTTGATATAGCGCCCTATCTAGATAACATAAGCCACTCTAAAGCGCTTTACAGTACATAGATATGCAAATTGACAAATTAGCATATACATTAATCAATACATTTTTGAGGATTTCGGAGAAGCTGCCTTATCAGGCGCGAACAACTAGTCCTTTGTCACCTGGCTTATATCTCCCTATGTGTGTATGCCTGCGTGTGTGCTGGAGATGTAATGTGTTATGTCTGGAATGGGACCGTGCTTCCAAAGGCAACATTTATAGTGCCATCTCACTTGAGTGCTACAGTACATATATCAAACATCCATCCAAGACCAATTTATACTCCACCTGGGTTGTTGGAGTTGTGTGGTCAGGAGAAAAACAATTTCTCCGAATGGCCATGCGTACGACGACTTCGGGGATCGAACCCCGGCCGCCTGCGTGGAAGTGTGGACTCTTGTGCAAACTAGGATAAATTAACAACAACAAACAGCATTTTTATCTATTAATGCAAAAGAAAATCACAAATAGCTCGTTTATCAGACAGTCCGAAAACCCCCCATTTTAGAAATAATACTTGTATTGCCCACAGGATTTGAACATGAATTAGCGATAATACACTCTGGTAAATTACTGTCCTAACAAGGATCTGTAATTATACTTCCACGTATAAGAGTCTGCTGATTACCTGCCAGTCCTCCTAAAAGAAAGGCAGCAAAGTCTTCCTGATCTTTATCTAGCCAGGACGCCACAAACAGCCCTCCACCGTACATTATACAGCCAGCGATTCCGACCACGCGGTAACCAAACAACACCATCAAGATGGCGGCCACCACAACTGTAAAAATAAGTCGAAACATTTTCAATAATTAGAAAAAAGCTACTTTATTTGTCTTGGTATATATTATTATAATCACAGTCGCTATGTTCAATAACGGCAGAGTAAATTCATAACGTTAAAGAAAAAATAAATATAAATATTAAAAATGTATCTTACCTCCTAATTTTCTTACAGCAAGGAATGCTTCTAGGATGTCACTTGTCTTCTCACTACCGAATTCTTTGCTGAAGTCCCTCGAAAAATCTATCAATACTACCACTACAGTATTGCACATATTGAGGATGAAGCATGCCAGGACAATCATCCAGGACCGACATCCTCCATCTGGGGGGTTGTACACCGAGTCTCTGGTGGCGGATGTCTCCAGCTCCATGTTTCCAACCTGCATGGTCTCTACCGGCTGAATTTAGACATAACACAGGTAACACGAAGCTAAAACATATGTAATCTTTGTATAAAATGTGCGGTTCTGTGATAAACAATTCAATAAAAATCGTGGTTTGTATTGTTTATGACAACAATCAATAACAACACAGTGTTGCTATCCTAATTCAGTACGCTGGAAGGCGTGCAAATAAACCAGCTACCGTAAATATTTCATGACGGCGTTGTTGTGTCTGACATTAACCCACTTTCGCACAGACTGCAACAATGTGCCTGGTTGTAGTTACTTCAGTTTATTTATCGATTCATAATGTTTTCTGCATGACTCAGCGAAACAAAATGAATACAGACATACCACAGTTATCAAAACTAAAACATTTCACTGTGATATCTTGATAACAAGTACCAGATACACGTCACGCTACTTACAATGTACCTGCAATTGAAAATTGGAAGAAAAATGAATATATACCATAAAGGCTGGCAAGACAAAAAGTAAACCATTCATGGGGGTTTCCTGAAAAAGGATGATTCCACAGCAAAAACAATACTAACATCTCTGAAGTTACTACACACAAGCATTTAGGTATTTTTCTCTCTGGAAATGGTCATTGGAATGACCACATCAGTTATTTGATATCTAAGATTTCACCTAAAAATAAATATATTACGTAAATTTAAATTCTCTTTGGACAGGTATAGTCTCCAAACTATGTACTACACTCTTATTCGACCTATATTAGACTATGGCGATATCTAATGGGACTACCTTACTCAAGCTCAATCTGGATTATTAGAAAATCTTCAATTAGAAACAGAAAGCATAGTCACTGGCGGCACTAGACTCACAAGTATAATTTAACTGTATACTGAAACAGGTTGGTACCCCTCGAGGAAGGACGTAAACAGTACTAGCTTATTCTTTTCCACAAAATGGTTCCTGGTCTGGCTCCTCAATATCTTCAAGATATTCTACCTCAGCGTAACCCTAATTACCACAACCATGATACTCGCACGGGAAATAATTTTCGTCCACTAGTTAGTCATACGAGTCTCTATAAGAAATCTTTTTTTGCCATCTGTCATCAGTATCTGGAACTCCTTGCGTGACTATGTCAAGAACGACCCTTCAATTTATAAACTTAAAAGCTATCTGCGCAAGCCCGCTCACAAAATTCAAATTTTCTACTTTAATGGTACCAGACTGGGGCAGATACATCATGCTAGATTAAGAATGGAGTGTAGTTCCCTTAAGTTTTATCTATACCAGATAAATCTAATTTATATTCCTCTGTGTTCTTGCATGCAAGCAAATGAAACCAATGAACATTATCTTTTACATTGTTGTCTTTTTTCTCAACTACGTTTAACGAAATCAACCATCCACTCTCAACTGATTTACTTTTGTTCGGGAATGATGAGCTTACAGATGACGAAAATGCTTTAATTTTTTCATCTTTACAAAACTTCATCATCCATCCTAAGTTCTAACCATTATACAACGATCCTTTGTTTCACATCACCTATTTCCTTTCCTTCTATCCTTATTGGCACGGGCATCTATATTTCCTCCCCCGCCCCTCCCCCCCCATGTACCCCTACCCCTCTTCTTTTACTCACATTTCAAATATCCCCTTGAGCTACGTTTAAAAGTAAGTTACTGTTTTAAGTGTTTATATTTCTTTCCATAGAATTCAAGAACTATGCCATCATGTCTTAAATTAATGAGATAAATTCTCTGAAACGGATTTATATAAGTTATTTCAACTTGTGTCCGCATCCCAATCCTCTGTACTTTGTATGTTATGTGATGTAATGCAACTTAATTTGGAATGAAATAAAGTTTATATTAAAAACAAATGCAGCAAACATGGTTTAATCTTTACTTTTATCTGAGGAGCAATAATTCGAAACAGGAAACAATACTGTGACAATTATCACACAAAAGTCATAATTCATACTTGGTAACCATTTGTATCAGGGTTCTTAAGTTATGTCTTGGTACAGTTTGCAAAGTCGTACGGTAAAGGACCAATATAGATCAATTGTCAACAACAATAAGAAAAACATCTCAGGAAGAGATGAGAGGTCAAAATCAAGGTGCAACACATAAACACGTCCAGATATCTTGATTAAAAAAGAAAATTCAAAGAGACAACTCAAAATATTGTCAGTAGCGCCATCTACACAAATACCAAGGTGCAAAACAATGCAAGACAACCAAACAGCACGATGATTGGCCCAATGTTGGCCGGTTAATCATTTTACCATTTGTCGTTTTACCGACTGAATGAGGTTCTCATAAAAGCAGGATAAACGAGGCTAAGCTGGATGCTGTATGTTAGCAAGCTCCCTTCATCTGCCATCGAAATCATGCAAAACAGCAATAATAAAAATCGTTGTTCTTGCTTTGCTAGTCTCGTTACAATTTGTGAACGTTTTGTTTTGCTATATCAGTAAATAACCTACACATACACCTTCCATCAGCTCTCATACTGACTTGAGACGGCGGCAGGTGAAATATGGCATTAGGACTCCGACCGGAGAGTGCGGCAGTGACATTGAGGAGCTTTCGAATGCTTACCAAACCTTATGAAAAAATAATAGATTTTTTTTAAATTTTATTCAAGATGTTTTAATACAAATAAATATAACAAAGTACAAGCAAATACAATCATGAAAGGGCGTTGTAAATGTCGAGGATATACATACAATGTGTTTATAATCTGACAGCTGTTTATCTTATAGAAGGGGTTCCGTGTTCTCAATCTTGTTTCAATTTTCATTTCATCATGTTCATGTTTCTGTTAGTTATGAACAGGAAATTATATCTTATAACATTAGAGACAGAAAGGCATAGAAGAGACTTCTTGTAACTATAGATTTAATGTTTCTTTTGAAATAAAATTATTGATATGGCTAGTGTTGTGATACTATTTCTAAAAAGGAATTCCTGAAGTATAAACAAATTAGAAATGGACAAGAAGCAAATTGCTAAAGTACACAATCGTAACTTTGCTATTTCCAGGAACAATGCACTATTTTTTTCTACACTTGATATTAAATGAAGTCTATGAACGGTTAGATGTTAGGTTTAATGTAAAAATAAAAGCGTATTTGAAATGTGGTAATTTTAACTGCCAACCATTGAACCTTCCTATTTGTTATGGTTGTAAAAGTACTTACGATCTTGTTTACTCTGAAAACATTGTAGTTCCAAAAAGATTGCATAAGGTTCAAAGTATAACTGGGAATCTTTGTCGCTCTCTGTCTGTCTATCTCTCTCTCTGTCTCTCTCTGTGTGTTTCTCTCCTTCTTTCTCATGTTTTGAAAACCGTTTAATAACGGAGAACGTTTGCCTCTATTCGATACTTATGTGTAAACTCATCAAGTTAATAAAGTGTTTTTATCCAAGATTTTAATTACGTCATTCAATGTAAATTGATAAGGTCATTTGATGTTAGCAGGACTGTGCCACTCCAGTTTGAATCAAAACGAATATATAATTAACCCTGATATGTTTGTTTTTTAAGAATTTCTTTTTGATATGCTTCATAAATTTTGACTACCCCACGCTTCGCAGAAACCCTTCCGTAATAAATCATTGCAATTTGATCCATCACATAATTGAATAGAATAACATTCTTTCTAGAGAGACATTTTAAAATTAACTTCCACCCAACCTAGCGTAAGAGAAACTATGAAATCATGTTAACCAATTACAACCACCTGCTATACTTTTCTGAATTACATAATGTGAAACCATTGCATCCAAACCGGATGTGTTTCGCGAGTTTTCAAAGGGAACATTTCTGAACCAGTTGATGAAGCTGCAAAACAAAGGGAAGTGGGCGCAATCGACGAGATGTTTTACGGTTGAGTCACTTTCCAAACTTGATTGATGTACTGAATAATTTCCTGTATGATAGATACATCTAAAACAAAGTTTCTGCATGCCCCTGAAATGAGTCGCTTTACACGTTTCTACAAGGCATCATTTTCTTACGTATCTTCCTCGTAGGAGACACTGGAGAAATTGTAGAATCAATCTACTGTCCCCATCGTGACACTATGAACTTCTATCTTTTTTGTTCTCTAACTAAATCTGCTTTTCGCAGACGTCTCCCTCATAAGCCAGTTATCAAAATAATTTCCAGGACATGTCTAAAAATAGTACTTGTACGCTCAGTGGCGTGTTACCTGATCAGGTATGTGGGCCAAAGCTTATATAATAATTATTCATGAATCATGATATCACATGTATGATTTTTTTCATAGAAATTAAATACAAGAAAAAAAAATGGAATATTAATCCAATAAACATAAAAAAATCTTTTTTAAAATATAGGAATATCTAGCTTGTTCACGCATCATTGAAAGTAATATACTGTAAATACTTTTATTTCACAAAATGAGTCTAAAAGCCAGATAAGTAATGCTAATAGTATTCCATAAATCGTGGCATATCAGTTAAGTAGTTAATGTACACGTGGCATGTTAACTTTTGAATATTAAACAGCGACGCATCGAATTGTTTTATTCTTCTGAAATACAACATTCGTTACCCCTTTCTAAAACACCTCCAATATCAAATCATAAACATCTAAACATGCTGCTTCAATACTTTTTTTAAATGAATTGATTTATGTATATAGAACTGAGAAAAAAAATATTTGAACAAATGTATTCTATGAGACAAGGGCTCGAATTTTCATTCTAGAGATTACGAAACAAGCGTTTTTACCGTATCTGCTTTGTAATTTTAACATTTCATATCTTTGTTCAATATGGAATGCAATAATATGATAAAACATTGGTACTTATTTTTATTTATTTTTATTTTTCGGTAACAGCGTTTGCCTGTACCACGTTTAGAGAATAGGACTTAAGTTTGATATGATGATGAAACGTTAATTTCAATAGCCCAAAAGATGATACCTAAATGCGCTGTGTGTCAAAAATGCAAATACTTTTCTGATTATGGACAGAATGATATACAAGATTTGCCGAAAGAGAAACCAGAAAAGTTATTACATTGTAATATATAATGTTTTTAGACTCCAATGAAAGCTTTAAATTCAAATGTAAATCATTTGTATTTTTGAATTCAATGTTTTACTCAAATGTTACTTGACAAAAGTCTTTTGGTATTAAAATGTTATTTATTCAAATCAATGTTACATTTTGCATTCAAAAGATTTATTTAAGACCAAATATTTTTTTAATCCAAATGTAAATGTAATTTTACAACATTTGACGTTGTCATATTTGTTTATAATCTAAAGCAAACATTAAATATTATTTCACACCCAATACCTTGTCCCTTCTTATTAAATCCGAGTAAATAATGTACATTTGTCAAGGATAGGTCCTTATATATATTTGGAGTTTACATGTGAAGCAGCCAATGAATATGAGGTAGAAATGCTGCAAAATTTTCCAGCGCGGTGTAGCTCTGGAATCGTTCATTAAATCAGCAACGTCGAGCGTGCATGTGGTAATTGGCTGGTTGGGTGCATGTGGTCATTAGCTGGTCACTGCCGCCTGATTTCGACGACAATCCCCGTGTTTTATATAGCAGTCGATAGCTGACCATAAACAGGCAACCGATCAGAATTTTTGAGCCTGCAACTATGGTCAGTTTTAGTGGACTAGCAGGGTGGGTACCTACCCACAAGTTACCAATGTAAGGTAACTATATATGTCTCTATATATAGAACAAGAACACCACAGAAAAGGTATAAATAGCTTAACCGTGATACGCAATCGTAACACTGGTCAATAATGTAAACACCCAGTCTGTTTAAGCAACATTGATTTTATACATAAAACGATTATTCCTGAAGGCCACAGTTTTCCGTTCTACTTATTTTGTACATGCACAGCATTACATTAGATTATCTCAGTTCTTGTCACATTGCATCATAGTATGAATGAGGCGAGTTTATAAGTTGGTACTTACCTGGGCTATGGGCTGTGCCGGGTAGCTGGGAGGGGCCTGCTGTGGATAGCCATAGTGAAAGGCTGGGTTGTGCTGTCCCTGTTGTTCCTGGCTAGGATAAGCGTACTGGTAATGTGGAGCCGCCATATTTGACACGTCTGTTTGATTTTAGTGTTGATATTCCCAGTATCTAGGTGGTACCCGTCCCTTTACCTAGTAGAAATTGATCGTATGGAACATGACCTACTTAAATCACCTGACCTTGTAAATACAGCCACACGTCGGCTTAAGATACTCTCTACGCTCTACTGCACAAGACTGAGGAAAGGGCTGTAGAGTGTATAGCTCCGTTATAAATGAGCGGTTTTCTCCCTTTTTGCCGTGTTAGGTTCCAAACTGAGACAATAAAGACAGAAATAATTGTTATTTAACCATAGTATCAACCCTAAAAATATAGAATTTATGTTAAACATGAACACTATCTAGGCCTACTTATATTAAATCACTACGTATATTTACATGTGAGTGTAATATGAAAAGCTGATTGTATTATTGATGTTTAAATTCTGTTACCTAACCTGCTGTCTCGATCGGTGTGATTGTCGGTCTATAACATACATGTATGTTTTTGATGTAAAGGTGTTTCTGTAATTAATACAACAACGAAAACGTAAATGGTTAAACGAAAGTAACACTATAACACAAAACTTGCTATCTCAGTTTTATATGTACTATATTAAACGTTAAATGCCAATACGGCGGACGACAAACAGAAAAGAACGCGACAGGGAAGAAGAGAACATAAGGGATCTTGCGTGTTGACATTCATAGCAAAACAAAGTTTACTCTTATTCAAGGACAGTAAGATGATATGATCAGCCAGGTTAGTATTCTCACCCTATTCAAAACGAAGAATTCGAATTACACATTATCATAACGTGTTAAACACACGAGGAAACAATAATGTCCTGATAAGTAAACTAATTAAATAGAAAAAAAGATATACCGATAAAATTTATATCAAATCGTAAACAATACCATCAGAAAGAAACTATTATACCACAAAAGTCAAAGCGTCTTTAGCAGCATTGTAACAAATAAAAACACGAAAAGAAATTGTTATCAAATTATGAAAGTTTGAAATGAATCTGATGGTGAGAAACACAGTTCTGTTCAGACTAATTCTCTAAGAATTTTGTTGCATACCATCAAAATATTTCAAAAATCATTTCAATCCTTATACATGTATTTACGTCAAACAGAAAAAGGTGTTTGATATTTCTTTGTGGTTTCTTTCGATTTAGGATACATCTTAAACAACCTGTGTTGCAGGGGAAATGTATTTTGTATAAGTCAATCACAATAATTTAGAAAATTTCGTCATAGTTTGAATTTGTTGGATGAATGAGGATGAATGACACAGAATTTCAGTTTTTCTCTTTTCATTGCAAAACTCATTTTCCAAACATCTTCAGAATAACAGGTATGTGAGAGAAATGGCTCGGCGGGTGTTTGACCAAGTTGTATTTACTATGCATTAAGCACAGATAACTCCCTG
This sequence comes from Mizuhopecten yessoensis, assembly GCF_002113885.1. Taxonomy (NCBI): domain Eukaryota; kingdom Metazoa; phylum Mollusca; class Bivalvia; order Pectinida; family Pectinidae; genus Mizuhopecten; species Mizuhopecten yessoensis. The sequence continues at coordinate 83,228 of NW_018407811.1, forward strand.
TTTAAATAGCTAGATGAATGTTCTCAGCAGATTGATATATGTTAATAATCTAGTCGACCAACAATAAACAGTCTGATGTTTATACACTGCGTAAAACCATGACATCACCTTACTTCATTTCTTTGATAAGAATGTCAATACCAGATCGTTGACCTTATTGATAAAACCTGTTGAGGTTTGAGTTTCGTTATAAGGACAGCTCCGTCAGGCGTATTCGTTTACTCGTAGCCAAATAACTGAACGGTTGAGGAACATCGAATACATATTTATTGATAAATATAAATTGCTACGGTATTATTAATTGAAACGTTGCATAAATGACAATGTGTTCAACGTGATGAACACTTTACATCACTGAAAAAGGAAATAACGAGTGACATACATATATAGGGAGGTAATAGTTATGGATTGTTACATTTAAAAACATGAAGAAGAACTAATTGGTTAGTCATGTAAAGGCGAATACAAAGATGCCAAAACAGTGCTGAAGTGGATGGCGGATTTCCGAAACGGAAGTACTAACACCTTCGATTGACAACAGCAGCCCAACCTCCGCTATACACGGTGCTATCAGAGAGGAACTGAACAGTGTCGATCGCTGTTAACTCAGTTGATTCGAGTGTTTGTCAATTGTTCAGAAGCAAAGGTTTCGAATCCAGGTCTGACCCCATCGTAATTTCCCTGCCTGTTCTATTATCGTAGGGCTTTTTGAAAGATTTTAAGTTGGTCCTAGCGTTATCACTGAAATTTTAGTATGCTTTATGCTGTGAATGAATGTTAGAAGTTTCATGCGTGTTAGCTTGGTGCTAACTGGTACAACTGACTAAAAATGTTTCCGTGCGGAACTTGTGGGTAACGACTAATGTAATAACAGGAAGTATGTGTGTGTGGTTTGTTGTAAATACACGTTTTATATCATAGAAAAAACACCTTCGTGAAAAACACCTTTCGTGACGAAGGAGACCTTACAAAAACCGTATTTGATTTCCAAAGGAATTTTGTAAATTGTATGTTCAAGAATCTTCAATATAAAATGTGTCAAGCGTACAATGATAAGTCGTTAAGCTGTTTAAAATGACTGTGTACAGTGAATTAAATTTCTGTCTGACGGCGTGTTTACAGCCTCAGTGATATACTATAACTACTGTGTCCGGTGATTTTACACAGTGATATCATCTTAGAATGATTCCACTGTGCATATGGAGGTGTGTAAGAAATAAGGTTTCACAATTCTGTTCTATTATATTTCTATGTTTCATATTTCCTATTGTTATAAGTGCAACTGTACTATTGCTAAGAAGATCAGACACGACCAAGTGATGACCTGGGCCGCTTTCGTTTATCGCGATAAAAACGTTTGATTCGGTTGGTATTCAATTGTTCGTTTGTTAAATAAGGTGAGACCTAGTAATACAATCAGATGATGTTTTCAGGAGAGCATTGAGAAAGCCTTGCAAGTCCTGCATGAACTTTTTCAGGTCTGCCAGGATTTACACCAAACATGTTAAATTTAAAAACAGATGAACCGGTTGTTCCGCATAAACGATCAGGAACCTGGAATTTAAAACCCTATACCCGGTAATTTTTCTAAAGGCGTCCAGTGGGGGGTGACCTTATATTAGTAAATTGTTCGATAGGTTTGTTGAATTGATGAATGTACAGGTGAATTGGATAGTGGATAAAGAAATGTGCTTAGCTTCAATGATATCTATAAAACTGTTTGGGAACTTAAAGTCGATGTAATGAAATTAGCGATTAAATCCGCTACAATCTAATTGCCTTCCAAACTATTTAATCAAAAAATACATTTGCCCTAACTTAAATTTAAAATAAAATTACGAAGCAACTAGACTTTTGGCTGTATAAGTCGTTTTTTGCTTGAGTCAGGAAATATGACGCATGCGTGTTTATAGGTAATAAAAAATCCTTTTTTTAATTGTTTAAATAATAGCAATAACAACGTCTGAAATCCTATGTACCCTATCATATCGCTCCATGACGCAGCATGTGTAATTTTGAAACAACAGGAAAGCAAATTCAACTCTTTATGAATCCGTTTTGGGGCCTATATATACGTATTTATGTCGACCAACTCGGTCAAATATATTATATCCTACCTACAATATCCCCTTACAGCGAACCACAAGATCAACACATGTAGGCCAGAGACGGTACTAGCTGGCCGAAACATACAGGATTAAGCTGGTTCAGACCTGGTAACTTGTGGTTCTGCCAGGGCATTTAAAACATACGGGCATTTAAAAAAAGCTATTCATTGTTTGGTACTTTCTCCAGCTAGTCAATAGACCGGTTAAGTTGATTAATAGGTCTAGGCTTAATAAAAAGAAAACTGCTGTTTTATTTTTAACATTTGAGGACTAGCTGAGCTATACCCAACAACAGTATCTCAAAGAAAATCAAAGAAACCGGTTTAGCATGAAACATTATAATCAACAGAGTGTTGTTTTGTACACTTATGTGACCGTCCGTTTTGATCTTTGATAGTGATATCAAACTTAGTTAATTATGTATAGGTAAAGGTAGCATAAAGTTAGGTTTGATTTTGTTTGTATGAGGGTAAACTATTAGGACTTGTAATAGAAACCTTCATTTCGCATTCACATATATTAAAGATGAGCTGTATTTGAATTACAATAAGTGTATTGACCACATCGATCAATGTACCTGAGCTTGAAATCCAGGGCACTACAGACTCTCCTACTACAGCAGCTTACCTCGATATTAACTGACAACATGAAACACAGGGATGGCTTACTACTGAGATGAAGGATAGGCGAGAAGATTTCGATATCCGTTCGTAAACTTTCCCTTTCTGTAAAGTAACTTCCCTACACACGGTATTCAGATTACGCAGTTGATTATAATTTGGCCTCCGTGATAGATGTTGACTGCTGACGGAAAACTAACAACACAAAGTTCCAAAGATGGACAAGTTTTATAGTCCCAATCAGGATCTCATTGATGAATATGTTATCTCTTTGTGTGATGTGGAGGTCGATGTTTTATATTATGCTCATCAGCATGGCTTGTTTTTCCTATTGTCACTACCCCAGTTCTCCCTTTGGGGACGTAACATTATTTGGATTTGACTTAGTTTTGGACGGCGTGTGTCGTCGATTAAAAACTGAAGACGCTTACACATCTGGAACATCTGGTCTTATTCTCCTTGGTCTTTTCAAGGGTCTCCATGTAAATATTTCCTTCTCTTATTTTGTCCTAGTTTTATCGATTTTCAGTTCGGATGACAGTTCTATTGATACTTGGTTATTATCTTATTGTTTTTTAATAGGTACAATGTGATAATGACAGTATGGTTTAATATGGGCACTGGATCACAATGAACAAATGTTCGTTGGGTGCATATTACTAAAATAATAATCTTTGAGAAGGTACGTTCCTTAAGTTGCTTTAATTGTTATGAATACTGTGCTGTGACATTGCACTAGTATCTTACCGCAGTGAAGCTTATCTATCACTACACTAAAGCACACTCAATAATTGAACACAGTGTCCACCACTTTCTACTTCAAGCCTGGTGTTGTTTCCCTGCCGAATGCATATTTTATATGCATTTCATCTACAGTCATACAAAAACAATTTTATGTTGCATGCCTTTTTAGGAAGTTAGAACATTTGACATCATTTCAAATGTCAGGACCGATAGCAAAATGGATACTCTCTACTTAGTTAAAAGTTAAAAGGTATGGAGATCGAGTCACCGAGGCGAAGATGTTCATTTTTTTCTTTTCTTAAAGCAAGAAAATAAATAACTTTCTATGTATATGACTCTTTGCTTCTGTAAATGGGCAAACAACTCTATATCAGAAAATTGCCGACTACTCCGATTGCTGGGATTCTCTTTGTTTTCCTGAACGAACAAGCATTTTGGGAGGGCAGTCTAAAAAAAACTGAGTTTATGAATTAAGTATTTCACCTTCGTATGATCCTGTATGTAGTTGTTGCGAAGGCGTGATACCCTGTACAAAACAAAAACAAAGCATTGACTATAATTAGCCTGACATTATTCGCCATTGTTATCGTTTACTTTGAATGCGCTCTGATCGTAATCATTGTTCTGGTGTTTAATTAGCATTGTCCACGGTATAGCCATTGTGTTGTCAACATACCAGGTTATTGTGACGAGTATATACTGGGGTCTGGAGCTCCAGTAATACATTGTATGTGTGTTATAGAATACAAACACATCAGGTACTCTTCAAAACATCCCAGAACGATGCGCCGGGCACAGATATCATTTTCCGGGGCAGTGGACCTAAACACGTTTGATTTACCCGCCGCTGTTCGGCGAAACGAACGGAACCCGTTTGCGTTAGAGAAAGAAGCATACTCGCTCGGAAGTGTACCGCAAAGGAAGTTATCTCCGGTGTTCGACGAGAGGAACCGCCCATCTCCCAGACCCCCGGAGGAGGATGCTGATTTGCTTCCAATTACAGAACAACCAAGGCCGCTAAGGCGAATCAGGCGTGAACTGGCTAGTCCCCCTCCTGACGATGAGTCGGAGAGAGAGAAGACACCGGGCAAAGGAAAGACAACTCTGCTCAGACTTAAACCGAACATGAGGACAGTCGAAGATGAACAGAAGGAAGAAACAACTCGGTATAAATCTTCCGCTGTATCTAAGTCTATTGTGGCGGCTAAGGAGGATACAGTACACGAAGGCAAACCTGTTAAACCTGTCACAGCTAAACCTGCAAAAGTTAAGGTACGTTTTATTTATATTTCATAAATTTCCCCGAATAGTTTTTATATGGTAAGGTCTGACCCTAACCTTCCATTGTTACTCTTGAAAGATTTCATACATTATAGATTTTTTTTACAAATAATTATGATTATCACAGTAAAATATCACCTATCATGAATCAGTCATATTTTGAGACAGAGCTAACATGATTATTTAAGTCAAACAAATTTTAGCTGCTGTGTACGTAGCTATCGCGGCTAATTCTGTGATACAAATAAGGTTGCATCAACTGTTATGTCAGTGCTTTTACCACGCATAGAAATGACACGGACCAGAACCCGATTTCGTGCTTTAATAAAAGTATTTTCTTTACATAATAAATGTTTTTTTTTCCTACGGGAAGACATATATTGTAGAAAAAAACCAAAACTTTGTTAGGATGTTTTGTGTTTCGGTTGTTATCTGGCAGACGATCCAACTATTCGGTAGTGAAGTTGAGGTAAATCTTTAAATCATCTATGTATATGATACTTGGATTCATCTTAACACTGTTTCTTTTGAATGCACTTCTGAACATTACAGAGCCCGATTCATATACAAGTAAATAGATAAGGACTTAGTGTGGATCCATGTAGACCACCTGTTACAAGCTGCTGTGGTGTGTCGGTAACGCTGTCAATTAAATACATTTTTAGCGTTCATTTAAATGTAAGATATTTTCAAACCTATAGCAAGCTGTGTGTTGACATTTAATTCCTTTCAATTTATGTCATAGCACTTCATACAATAAACAAATTGACAAATACTGAATAAGAACAATGGTCTTCTCCATTCATCATTGTGCACGTTTTCTACACTGATCTATAAATCCCGTTAAGCTGTTGTCCGGAGTTATTAGGACTAAAACCAGACTGTGTTAAATTGGGAAATCAAATTAACATAGGTTTCAATTTAAATGATCAATATGACATACGACTGTCGTGATGTAATGTTGTATGGTTGAGGTAGTTGATAGTAGGATGGAGACAATGATATGCATTATTGCTCTCACTCCGGTGTCATCGTCTCTCCCTTAAGTTTGTTCAGAGTTGTTTGACATCCAACATCCTCGATACTCCAGGGGTTACGCTCACATTCGCTCGCTGCGCCCCTAAAATATGTCATAATAAAATTGAAGGTTCAGTGTGCGCCACTTTATGGACTTTGATGTACACCAAAAGAACCTCGCGGTCGCGTAACGGTAAAATTGACTGACTTTGAAGTCGGGAGTCGCTCCTCTGTGATCTTCAAAGGACATGTATAAGTCTTAAGATTGGCAGTTGTTTTTACCTGAGACCTTTCAAATAGCTAGCCGCGTACCTTCAATTTTTCTATGACTTATCCCAGGGGTACAGAGAGCATAAGTGAGCGTAACCCCTGGCTGTCGAGGATGTACATTCAATGGAGCATGTTGTTAGTCATGTGTGTTAACCCACTCTGTTACTGTTTTACAGCCTGTAAGTGTGGCGTGGCCAGGCCAGGATGACTACTGTGCCCAGAGCTGTATTCTGTGGTGTTGCTGCTGTGTAGGGCGGACAAAGTGGCCACCTAAACGGCGCTGCTGTCGGGAACAGACGTTGTTTGAATTCTGTTGTCCCTGCTGTCGTGTACGTATCTGCTGCCCGTGCTGTGTGGAATGCTGCGACCGGTATTCATGCAGGACGTGTTGTGAAGGAATGGGTAAATACATGCGTAAGGAGTGTTGTGTCATATGTGTGGACATTTCAGACGACGAGGAGGAAGACAATAAAGACGACGAGAAAAGTAAAAAAAATGAAAAGGATAAAAAAGATGGAAAGGACAAAAAAGACGAAAAGGATAAAAAGGATGGGAAAAAGAATGTGGACGAAAAAAAGAAATGATTACAATTTAAACGTTATCAACCAAATTGTAAAGGGTGGTTTAAGATGGAATGTCTCTCCAGCTTCATCAACCAACCATGTATACAAATCGATAATATCTATATTATTTAATGCAATATTTATAATTTTGGAGAAGACCTTATAGAAGTTTAGTTTCCTGTCTTTTCCTTTGATTTATTTTCAAGAAAAAATCAAAATCGCTAAAAGATTCCCGGTATAGGTAGAATCTTCTATATGATGTGAAATAGGATTTGTATCAAATCAAAAGGAACCGATGGACACTCCTGGCGTTGCTTGACACTCAAGTCGTACGCTTGTTAGCTTGTTCAGTGTTCTACGTCCTTGCAATTCAGCTTCAAAGTCGCACGGAGACATAGTTCAGCATCAATGTAAAGGGTATAAAATAGCCACCACCAGCAATATAACGACAGGATTTGACGTTTTGCTTTGTACCTTTTGATGCAACTGATAGTGCTTTAGTAGTGTATTGTCAAACTATCATGATCAATGAAAGAATTACCATCGATGAAATGTATGTACCACATCATACATGTGTAGCAGTGGTGGATTTTGTAGATTGAACATCAACAAACACTGTGAGAGTTCTTCACGATTTATTATGCGTAGTTCCCATTCTTTAGACATAAATGATTAAAACCCTACAATTATATAATAATTACATTTCAGATATATGTATGGGATCTACAACTCATTCATAACGCACATATACATGTAGCACACTGTGAATTCACAAGAAGTTTTTTTAAGATGTTACATGTAAGATTATAGTTCTATAAATTATAAAAGTTTTATTACATCTAGATTAGCGTTATATTTACTGATACATATACACATGTAATATTGAACATATCATGTAAATCTTATCTTAGCTAAGTATTTATTGATACGGAGGTTACTTAATAAATAGACGAAGTGTACAATAAAATACATTCATCAATAATTACTATAAGTTTAAAATAGAAAACTGTGCCTATTTGTGGAACAGGGCCATTTGAAGTCGTACGGAATTATCCGAGGTTATTACGTGTACTCGTAATTTCTGTATGACAAAGAAACACGTATATATAAAATACAAGTAAAATGACGCTGTCCTGTCTTGTCTGCTTCGTCTAGACGTCATGTAGTCTCTCATAGTTATCGCGCCAACACCACCGGTCACACAAAATAAACAAAAAAAACCTTGACCATTGGCTAACCCAAGAGGTGACAACGGGATAACTTACAAAACTGACCAAAGACAAAAATATCTATAACCAAACCAATCCAAGAGGCCAAAATAAGGAAATAACTATACCACAATATGAAGATCGCTACATGTATTACTATATCAGAACATATGTATACACCGTAATATTATAAATATAGATATCACAAATATCGTCTCTGCCAAACATATGAAAAAGAATTACATCTGCTAAGATATACAAAGGCTTAAATTTTAAGACAAACAGTCTGGAATTTACAATGTAACTTTACATGGTAACTTTATAAGTTTCAGTTTCGTTTGAAAAAAATCTTACCATATTTTAGGGGCACGCACCAACAAAATAAAGAAATCAGCTTTTTGCTTGTCGGGGTTGGGTATTAAACAACAGTTCGCTCCCTTTAACCATAGCTAGACTGGTCTTTGGTCATAACAGTTGATCAACCATAAGACGATATTGTTGCACGTGTGATTTTTATAATATGTAAGTCAGAGTCATTGAGAAAATACTTATAACAAACACGTGTCATACCTGGGACCTTTAACTTGGTCATTGATAAAGATAAATAATGTCTGAAGGAAGTAAACCAACACTACAGGCTAAATATCATTCCGATACACCATATGAATCGCTGTTGGAAGATGTTTTTCTAATTTTGCTCACGAGACGTTTAATTACTCTGACCTCGTGAATCTATAGAAGAGATGATTGTTTATAAAATCTGATGAAATTTGATTCTAGCGAACTGGTTAGTACAAAATTATCAGACTTTTAGCAACCTTGCATAGAAACGCATGTACCGTTAATCTAGCAATTATATACTTGAATACCGTGACACCAGGATGCTACTGGACAAATATCATAACCTGACGACTCTTAACGTCATGTCACTTATTGATACCTGAAAGAAGTTGGATACCTGAAAGAAGTTGTTTGAAGAAAAGTTTGATGCCGAACGACGGCAGCTCTCCTGTTGCATAATTTCACATGCCCTTTGTGCCAGGTGAGCTGTTAACTCGTCCAAATTTCATTTTCCTGGGAAACTCGACGAATGTTTTAAAAAAAGGCAAGCCTTTTCAAATAAGTAGTTTTGAATTTAATCTGGTAAAAGGCTGATGAATAAACTTTTAAAATAAAGATCAACCGATATGAGAGTTAATGAAAAAAATACAACTTCAGTCGAATGAGTCAGTCAAGCAGCTTGTGAGAAAATGTTAGATTTATTTACGTTTTATCAAAAATAGAATGCTCTTTCGCTTTGATGTTTGTTGATGTTTTCAGCAGAAATCGTGCTGTGTTGTTAACAGTGTACAACATTAAACACACAATTTGTATACACAGACTGTTAGATATTAATGACGTCACTTGAACTTGGGTTTGTAAATTGGTCCTTTTATGTTACACTGGCTGATGTTACTGAGGGCCAAACAGAAAGTAACACATGTAAAAGGTCATGGGAGGTCAAATTGGGTCACAAAGGTCACGGGTTTATTGAGGGCGCCTTTGATCTAACGGTATCTCCTTAAGTGTATAGTATAGGTGTGACTTGTAACATTCCTACCAATTACCACAGCCGCCTGTATCCCCCCCGTAAGGACACATGCACACCTAAATGGTAGCTATTTGTCATTGTAGACAAAGCGATTTGTCATTCGTTTATCCGCCTACGTAAGTCTATAAAGGTGTATTAATAATTGTTTCACTCGACATTAAACTGTATAAACATCTGAATGAAATGTTCTTTTATATTGATTGGAGACTGCATTTTACTAAAACTAAAAAACAAATCGGGAATGATTTTCGATAAAAATCTTATTTGTTTAAAAGATAATGAATACAACAGGTGTATGTTTGTGGTTAAACGTCCCCGCAACAGCCATGGTAATATGAGGACACAACAGCCAGGGTCATATGAGGACAGGTGCCAAGGGAGACAACAGCCAGGGTCATATGAAAAATATGCCAAGGAAGACAACAGCGAGGGTAATATGAGGACATATGCCAAGGGAGACAATAGCCAGGGTCAAATGAGGACAGGTGCCAAGGAAGACAACAGCCAGGGTCATATGAGAACAGGTGCCTAGGGATACAACAGCCAGGGTAATATGACGACAGGTGCCAAGGGAGACAACAGCCAGGGTCATATGAGAACAGGTGCCTAGGGATACAACAGCCAGGGTAATATGACGACAGGTGCCAAGGGAGACAATAGCCAGGGTAATATGAGGACAGGTGCCAAGGGAGACAACAACCAGGGTCATATGAGGACAGGTGCCAAGGGAGACAACAACCAGGGTAAAATGAGGACTGGTGCCTAGGGAGACAACAGCAAGGGTCATATGAGGACAGGTGTCAAGGGAGACAACAGCTAAGGTCATATGAGGACAGGTGCGCAGGGAGACAACAGCCAGGGTAATATAAGGACAGGTGCCAAGGGAGACAACAGCCAAGGTAAAATGCAGAATATGCCAAGCAAGACAACAGCGAGGGTCATATGAGGACAGGTCAATACGGAGACAACAGACAGGGTCATATGAGGACGAGTGCCTAGGGAGACAACAGCCAGGGTCGTATGAGAACAGGTGCCTAGGGAGACAACAACCAGGGTCATATGAGGACAGGTGCGCAGGGAGACAACAGCCAGGGTAATATAAGGACTGGTACCAAGGGAAACAACAGCCAGGGTAATATGAAAAATATGCCAAGGAAGACAACAGCGAGGGTCATATGAGGACAGGTGCCTAGGGAGACAACAGCCAGGGTAATATGAGGACAGGTGCAAAGGGAGACAACAACCAGGGTAAAATGGGGACATATGCCAAGGGAGACAACAGCCAGGGTAATATAAGGACAGGTGCCAAGGGAGACAACAGCCAGGGTAATATGAAAAATATGCCAAGGAAGACAACAGCGAGGGTCATATGAGGACAGGTGCCTAGGGAGACAGAAGCCAGGGTAATATGAGGACAGGTGCCTAGGGAGACAACAGCCAGGGTAATATGAGGACAGAGGACAAGGGAATCAACAGCCAGGGTAATATGAGGACATGTGTCTAGGTAGTCAACAGCCAGGTTAATATGAGGACAGGTGCAAAGGGAGACAACAGCTAGGTTAATATGAGGACAGGTGCCAAGGGAGACAACAACCAGGGTAAAATGGGGACATATGCCAAGGGAGACAACAGCCAGGGTAATATAAGGACTGGTACCAAGAGAGACAACAGCCAGGGTAATATGAGGACGGGTGCCAAGGGATACAGCAGCCAGGGTCATATTAGGACAGGTACCTAGGGAGACAACAGCCATGGTCATATGAGGACGGGTACCCAGGGAGACAACAGCCAGGGTCATATGAGGACATATGCCAAGGGAGACAACAGCCAGGGTCATATAAGGGCAGGTGCCTAGGGAGACAACAGCCAGGGTCATATGAGGACGGGTGCCTAAGGATACAATATATAAATATGAATGTCATATCTATTTTGTTACACCAAAATTCTTTGTAGCTCAGAAACGGCAGCAAACCTCGATAATGACATCTTGTTTGTTGATAGTCTGCTGTTTACAATCGCTATCGCATCGGCGCTTGATGAAATTGTCTGTTGCCGTCAAACGTTCTTGTGACCATCACGGTGAGGAAACGGAGCGGTGCACCCACATTTTTCGCGCATGTGATATTTTTCACTGTCTCATGGAAATATCACCCGCCCCCCTTAAAACCAATGTATTTTCGGAGGGTGACAGAGATTTTTGTTTAATTTTCTCCCAACCAATCAAATAGCTAGAAAATCACTTGAGGTGTAACAACAGCTAATGTCATATGGGGACAAGTGCCAAGGGAGACAACAGCCAGGGGTCATTTGAGGACAGGCGCCTAGAGAGACAACAGCCAGGGCAATATGAGGACATATGCCAAGGGAGACAACAGCCAGGGTCATATGAGACGGGTGCCTAGGTAGACAACAGCCAGGGTCATATGAGGACGGGTACCAAGGGCGACAACAGCCAGGGTCATATGAGGACATATTCCAAGGGAGACAACAGCCAGGGTCATATAAGGACAGGTGCCTAGGGAGACAACAGCCAGGGTCATATGAGACGGGTGCCTAGGTAGACAACAGCCAGGGTAATATGAGGACAGGTGCCTAGGGAGACAACAGCCAATGTCATATGGGGACAGTTGCCAAGGGAGACAACAGCCAGGGTCATATGAGGACAGGTGCCTAGGGAGACAACAGCAAGGGTAATATGAGGACATATGCCAAGGGAGACAACAGCCAGGGTCATATGTGGACAATTGCCAAGGGAGACAACAGGGTCATTTAAGGACTGGTGCCTAGGGAGACAACAGCCAGGGTAATATAAGGACTGGTACCTAGGGAGACAACAGCCAGGGTCATATGAGGACAGGTGCATAGGGAGACAACAGACAGGGTCATATGAGGACGAGTGCCTAGGGAGACAACAGCGTAGATAGAGGTATGATACATGTTAAACGTAGATAGAGGTAAGACACAGGTTGTTTGTAGATAGAGGTAAGAACACAGGTTGTATGTAGATAGAGGTAAGGACACAGATTGTGATAAGATAAAGCTCAGGACGCAGGTTGTATGTAGGTAGAGGTAATTAAGACACGTGTTGTATGTAGATAGAGGTAAGGACACAGGTTGTGTGTAGATAGAAGTAAAACACAGGTTGTATGTAGATAGAGGTAAGACGCAGGTTGTATGTAGATAGAGGTAAGACACGTGTTGTTTGTAGATAGAGGTCAGGACACAGGTTGTAGATAGAGGTAAGACACAGGTTGTATAAAGATATAGGTAAGACACAGGTTGTACGTAGATAGAGGTAAGACACAGGTTGTATGTAGATAGAGGTTAGGACACAGGTTTTACATGTATGTAGGTAGTGGTAAGACACGTCTTGTATGTAGGTAGAGGTAAGACAAAGGTTGAAGTAGATAGAGGTAAGACACAGGTTGTATGTAGATAGAGGTAAGACACGTGTTATATGTAGATAAAGGTAAGACACAGGTTGAATGTAGATAGAGGTAAGACACGTGTTGTATGTAGATAGAGGTAAGACAAAGGTTGTATGTAGATAGAGGTAAGACACGTGTTATATGTAGGTAGAGGTAAGACACGTGTTGTATGAGACGGGTGCCTAGGTAGACAACTGTATGTAGATAGAGGTAAGACACGTGTTATATGTAGATAAAGGTAAGACACAGGTTGAATGTAGATAGAGGTAAGACACGTGTTGTATGTAGGTAGAGGTAAGACAAAGGTTGTATGTAGATAGAGGTAAGACACAGGTTGAATGTAGATAGAGGTAAGACACGTGTTGTATGTAGGTAGAGGTAAGACAAAGGTTGTATGTAGATAGAGGTAAGACACAGGTTATGTGTAGATAGAGGTAAGACACAGGTTATGTGAAGATACAGGTAAGACACGTGTTGTATGTAGGTAGAGGTAAGACACGGGTTAGGTTNTATGTGTAGATAGAGGTAAGACACGGGAGGTTTTGATTGGACAATGCTTCAGACAGAGATATGAGTTGGTGTTTTGATTGGAGTAATTGTGATTTCAAAATTAGTAAGAATTAGATACGCTTGTGTACTTATCCGGTTTTTTCTGGAATGGAACGTTTTGATATTTTGCAAAGTAATTCACCCATTTAATGACTTAAAGCATAGTGAAAACATGATCGAAATGCATAAATCTTGTATAAAATGTATTTTAGTTAAGACTTTAAGAGCATTTTCGTGCACTGGCAGTTGTAGTACACCACCACACGGTTACACTAAGGATCTAAAGGGGAAAGTCTGGTGCAAAATACTTACAGTGATTGAGAAGAATGTCCCTAAACTAAGGTCTGCCTATTTGTTAAAATAATGTTATTTACGAGGAGGTCCTCTAATCGGCTCTAAGTATTTCCTGGCAAAAGTGCCTATCGGAAGAGTGGGTGCTCATCAAAATCCGTTCATCTCGTCCAATGCGAATAGCAGAGATATTATCAGAACATGTACTGATGAGGTATAAAATGTTTCTTTTGTCTTAACGCCCCTGTGAAGTTCGTACTAAAACCTCAAAAATATAATTAACATATTATACTGGACGTGCAAATAGATTTTTTAAACTCATTAAGCCATATATTCAGTAAAAGGGGTCTCTTTTCTTCAAATTTTACCTCAATGACATTGTTAAGAAAATTTGTTTTCTCTAAAGAAAAAAAAAGTATATACATTTTGCGTTTTCTCTTTCAAAATTTAAAAATACATATTTACGTTGGATTCTGATACCTGGTGTATCAAGCTGGTGTCTCACACAATTTCACTTATAGATGCTGCACATGCGAGGCGTGCCGGCAACGGGAACGGAAATTGACACCGGCTATGTTACATTTCAATCATAATTGACTCAGTCAAGTATATATTTCTTACATGAACGTTTTCCATTCCCGAACGTACGGACATTTTGATTTCGTCACGGAATGAGGACATGTTCCTACGCCGGCATACTAGCACACTGCATTTGCAATACAAGATGTAATTTTCTCTGTAGAATGCAATATTTGTAGTTTAAGAATTTAGGAGAAAATATCATTTGTGCACGTGTGTACGCCAAACCTATAAGTATCATAACAACGAACATAATTCAACGTAGTGTAGCTATATGCTACCATTATAAAAATAGCTTAAGTTATTTTGAAAAGAAAACCTGAAATGCACGTGCAGAAATAGATATATTCCGATAATATTCCACACACAAAGAAAAATGTGTCATAATACACATTCTCTGATCTGGAATCAGTGCGACCTATACTTTCAATTACAGTTGTCAAATCAGAAACGGTTTAGATAAGAATTCACCTTTCTGCATTCCTGTATTGCTCAGCACAGGTGAATCTCTGACTTGGGCACGGCTACTACAAAATACACAGTGAGGGTACTGATATCTCTAAAAAAATATCTGTCTACTCTTCTTCAGCCTCAAATGGTGTCATTTGAATACAGTATGTAAATAATTGTACCATCACTGTCAAACTCTGTTGTACAGGTGACAATATTCAATACTTATCACAATTAATTCACCATGTCTGCAAAATCAATCGACTCCTTATCCAAGGTTTTCTACTGGTGGAGATTCAGTCTACACTGTATGAATATTTCTGTCATCAACACGACATGTTTTCTACCATCGATATTTCTGTGTCTGTCATTTATAAAGACTATTATTAGTTTAAACACAATTTATTGAAAATAAAATAGCACTAAATGTCAGAAATATGCAATAGGATTTGGTAACAAGATTAGATCTTATGCAAAACCATCCCCTAAATACTGTATGTTTCATCATTGTCTACTATGAGTACCTCCGTGTAGTAAGCTGGAGAAATCATATGTACCACTGTCAGTAAACACTTGACCCTTCCACAGCAGCTGGTTTGTCACCGACTCGCGATGTTGTCCATATGGTGTGTCTCCTTTTGTTTTGATGTCCTCTGTTCTATCTTTGTGTGTTACCGCTGTGGAACATTATACTACCGTGTTTTTCTGTCATTATTTTTACGTCTCTCTGAACACTCTAGGTCGTAGTGAGCTACTGAATTATTGGTGCTAGATCATTAGTTTAAAGACGTATTGAGGAACTGATTTGAATCACTTTCATTTTCTTAACTACTGAATTTAAGCATCATCAATCTGACATACAAAATTATCAACATCGGGAAGAAAACCTGATCAACCTTTTATTTTGCAATTGGGCTTAAAACAATAAAAAAAAAGATTATTTAATTTAGTATGTTATAGATTTTTATTACTAATGCACAGGGACGTGAAAATCAATTTAAAATGCATGTTTGGACATATCCGGACGTGTAAAGAGTAATGTTAGACGTGTCAGGGGTTTAGATCAATACTCAGTAAAACATGCCACCCCAGTGATGGTATATATATAGACAGGGGGCAGCTTTACAATGGATACCACGACAATGGAACTGTGTTTTACTAGCAACAAAAATCAGGTGAGTGTGAAAACTGTGTTTGGTATCGTTGGAAAGATGCATAATTTTCGTTTTCAATAACTTTCTTAATAAAAGCAAAATATGTTTACGGGCATAATGTATGTACTTGTACACTATAAAATGAAGAAAAGCTGATGTAACTTCAAAAAATCTATGCCATAGAAATTGTTTTCTTTTACCCCAATCTACTCTAGATAGCGTTTGGCATGAGAACAAGGTTGTTTATACGCGGGCACCAGCATAATGGTAAACAATGGGGAATACATCATTGCTGTTTGACTCTGGAATGTTACATTTAATGATTAGCACAAAAAAAGTGAGGGTTTTTACCAAACATGTTTACACTTATGTAAATGAGGACCGTTAAGATCTGTGGCAGTATTATGTAACTCCGTTATCTATTGTTCAAGCTATAATGACCTGTCAAACGTAACTAAAACAAATTGGTTAAATTATTTGCAATCAATCTGAAGAATGCCGTACACTGTTATATATGTTTGTAATGTCTTCGGGGAATAATCAAAAAAGGGTGAAACAATTCGGTTAATACCAGACTGGCATTAGTGACTTAATTGGTAGTAATAAGTTTAAACAAAATCACGACGAATTGTTCCAAGAGTTCATCCTCGTTTACAACGCACAAAGTTAACGTTGTCGATAAAGTCTCGAAAGTCAAATGGTAGAAATACTCCTCCTCTGCAAAACGGGGTGGTTTTTCCTTGTCTTCTCTATGGGGGATATGTGGTTTTTCCTTGTCTTCTCTATGGGGGATATGTGGTTTTTCCTTGTCTTCTCTATGGGGGATATGTGGTTTTTCCTTGTCTTCTCTATGGGGGATATGTGGTTTTTCCTTGTCTTCTCTATGGGGGATATGTGGTTTTTCCTTGTCTTCTCTATGGGGGATATGTGGTTTTTCCTTGTCTTCTCTATGGGGGATATGTGGTTTTTCCTTGTCTTCTCTATGGGGGATATGTGGTTTTTCCTTGTCTTCTCTATGGGGGATATTGAAGAAATCTAGAACAGACCTGCTGTATCCCACTGCATTTATTAGAGACGGCTGAAGTGGGGTCCCAGCAGAATTGGGGGTGTTCTTCTGTCTCTTCTACTGAGAGGATATTGGAGAGACCGAAATTGATCTGCTGTCCCCATTGCAACAGTTGCGATATTTCGTTTTCCTATTTTTCGAGCCTTTTTCTCTTCTATCCAAATTCTTTAGGCGGTGTCTCCCTAGGAACCCGTCCTCATATGACCATGGCCGTTGTCTCCCTAGGAACCCTTCCTCATATGACCCTGGCTGTTGTCTTTCTAGGAACCTGTCCTCATATGACCCTGGCTGTTGTGTCTCCCTTGACACCTGTCCTCATATGACCCTGAGTGTTGTGTCTCCCTAGACACCTGTCCTCATATGACCCTAGCTGCTGTTTTTCTAGGCACCAGTCCATATATAAACTTGGCTGTTGATTCCCTAGGCACCTGTCCTCCTATGACCCTGTCTGTTGTCTCCCTAGACACATGTCCTCATATGACCCTGATTGTTGTGTCTCCCTAGGCACCTGTCCTCATATGACCCTAGCTGCTGTTTTCCTAGGCACCCGTCCATATATGAACTTGGCTGTTGATTCCCTAGACACCTGTCCTCATATGACCCTAGCTGCTGTTTTCCTAGGCACCAGTCCATATATGAACTTGGCTGTTGTTTCCCTAGACACATGTCCTCATATGACCCTGATTGTTGTGTCTCCCTAGGCACCTGTCCTCATATGACCTTAGCTGTTGTTTCCCTAGGCACCAGTCCATATGTGAACTTAGCTGTTGATTCCCTAGGCACCTGTCCTCCTATGACCCTGTCTGTTGTCTCCCTAGGCACCGGTCCATATATGACCTTGGCTGTTGTTTCCCTAGACACCTGTCCTTATATGAACTTGGCTGTTGTCTCACTAGGCACCTGTCAATATATGACCCTGTCTGTTGTCTCCCTAGGCACATGTCCTCATATGACCCTGTCTGTTGTCTCCCTAGGCACCAGTCCATATATGACCTTGGCTGTTGTTTCCCTAGGCACCTGTCCTCTTATGAACTTGGCTGTTGTCTCACTAGACACCTGTCCATATATGACCCTGTATGTTGTTTCCCTAGGCACATGTCCTCATATGACCCTGTCTGTTGTCTCCCTAGGCACCAGTCCATATATGACCTTGGCTGTTGTTTCCCTGGGTATCTGTCCATTATGACCTTAGCTGTTGTTTCCCTAGGCACCAGTCCATATATGACCCTGTCTGTTGTCTCCCTAGGCACCAGTCCATATATGACCTTGGCCTTTGTTTCCCTGACACCTATCTATTATGACCTTAGCTGTTGTTTCCCTAGGTACCAGTCCATACATGACCCTGTCTGTTGTCTCCCTAGGCACCAGTCCATATATGACATTGGCTGTTGTTTCCCTAGGCACCCGTCCATATATGACCCTGTCTGTTGTCTCCCTAGGCACATGTCCTTAAATGACCCTAGTTATTGTCTCACTAGGCACCTGTCCTCATATGACCCTGGCACACAACCTGTGTCTTACCTCTATCTACATACAACCTGTGTCTTACATCTATCTACATACAACACGTGTCTTACCTCTATCTACATACAATACGTGTCTTACTTCAATCTACACACAACCTGTGTCCTTACCTCTATCTACATACAACACGTGCCTTACTTCTATCTACATACAACATGTGTTTTACTATTATCTACATACAACATGTGTCCTTACCTCTTTCTACGTACAACCAGTGTCTTACCTCTATCTATATACAACCTGTGTCCTTACCTATACCTCCATACAACCTGTGTCCTTACCTCTATCTACAAACAACCTGTGTCCTTGCCTATACCTCCATACAACCTGTGTTTTACCTCTATCTAAATACAATACGTGTCTTACCTCTATCTACATACAACCTGTGTCCTTACCTCTATCTACATACAATCCGTGTCCTTACCTCTATCTACAAACAACCTGTGTCCTTACCTATACCTCCATACAACCTGTGTCCTTACCTCTATCTACATACAACCTGTGTCTTACCTCTATCTATATACAGCCTGTGTCCTTACCTCTATCTACAAACAACCTGTGTCCTTACCTATACCTCCATACAACTTGTGTCCTTACCTCTATCTACTTACAACCTGTGTCTTACCTCTATCTATATACAACCTGTGTCCTTACCTCTATCTACAAACAACCTGTGTCCTTACCTATACCTCCATACAACCTGTGTTTTACCTCTATCTACATACAATCCGTGTCCTTACCTCTATCTACATACAACCTGTGCCCTTACCTATACCTCCATATAACCTGTGTCCTTACCTCGATCTACACACAATCTGTGTCTTACATCTATCTACATAAAACACGTGTCTTACTTCTATCTACATACAACACGTGTCTTACCTCTATCTACATACAACCTGTGTCTTACCTCTATCTACATACAAC
>NW_018407811.1:104984-128920 GCF_002113885.1 Mizuhopecten yessoensis
CCCCCCCCCCCCCCCCCCCCCCTTCATAACTGTTTTCGTTGATGATATTACGTTTTTGTTGTTATTCTCGCATATTTTTTTTGTTTCACTTAATTTACTTTACAAATAAACAAGATTTCAACTTAAAATTTAACAATTTAGACATCATCTACGACATGTTTACATAATTTGATTTTAATTCGACAGCAGGTAGCCTACAATAAATGTTTGATAAACAAGTTTTCATATGTATACAAGTATGGATATCCGGATATGTTTTTTATATTCACATGATTATAATGTTCCGCCTGCTATCTCAAAGCAGCTGTTAAGTTTGAAATAAATCTAAATAAATTAACTATTTAATATAGTTTCTCATGCGTAGACGATTTATATTCTGTTGTAGCCATGCAGTTGGAAATCACTTACCTAACAGTCAAGTCCGCCTTGTCAGCTTCGTGTCGAACTTTAGTGAAGCAGATTAGCAAAGCAAAAAAGTTGCGTTTATGTCCGATAAAAGGTTATAGTTGTGTAACTACTTTGAGATTGAGCTCGTCGTTCAAAACAGCAATTTGTTTGTTGTAAAGGATTGTCGGGTAAGTTTATGTTTTAAAGATGACAATGGTTTGGGTTAACATGTTGGGTCATAGCGCAACAGATTCTCAAGGTGGTTTAACCAGAAGGCAGTGATGCCTGTAATTTTCGGGAGAACTTCACATAACTTTCGTCTAGATCTTTCTTCTATGTGTTTGTTCTTCATTCACAATCAATGTCTTCCAGTATGTAGATAAACATTAACCTTATTGTGGAATTTTATGGGGACATTTTCGATGTTAATTTCAATAACAGAACTGCACTGTAAATCAAAATTCTCTAAAGATTTAAATTTGTATTAAAAGGTTAATCGAACGCATCACAGATATTTAAAATGATACATACTTAAAAACATAAATGTCTGAAAATCTTCGGACTAGTCACATCGTACCTAGCTAAGAAATATAATCTCAGGGAGTCTGTTTATAGTTAGACAAGAACCATTTATAAGATAAACGGAAACATGTATCAAAGATAAATAGCTAGATACACTCAATTAAATCACCAAGATGCACGAAATTAATGGCCGTTTTCCTCCCAGCTTACAAAGACGGATGAAAAATATGTAAATTATATATAATCTCGTATTTTTTTCTCTCCTTTGTGAAGAAAATGACTGTCTTTTTGTCTTCAACGAGGTGGAAAAGAGCATGTTTAAAAACGAGACACTTGTATAGAAGGTAGTTTGCACAACACAAAAAGGGAAGCTCGTTTTGAATGGATTTGCATCTATGCGCGACGAAATCTCCTAGCACATATCTATGGCGTAGTTGTGTTGCAGGCATATTCTTGTGTTAGGTACATGAAGAAATTGGGAGAAAGGAAATCTATTAGTCAGAGCATGTAGCTGATGGCGTCTTAATCCATAACACACAAAATTATAGTATGTTTTAGTCAACAAACACACCTCGGTGACTTTAAAGAGCGCTTTAATACACGTGTGTCTCAGTTGCATTAGTGAATGCGACTGGCGTGGTTACAGTCGCGCGCTGCTGTTTAGTAGGATACGCGTTACCGAAACACTCTCGACATTTGAGTATACTAAGTGAATGCTATGTGAGAACGCACCATACAAAATGTTTTTCATCCTGTACCTGAGATCATCTGCCCAGGGTATTTAAATTGGAAGCGTTACAGGTTTATCTTCAGGTTGTGAAACAGCTTCTCTTTAAATTGTTTACTTGGACGGTAAACCTGCACATAAATATATCTGTTCTGTGTGATGTGAACGAGAAAATTAGAATAAGGCTTTTAGTGTAGATCAGCATTGAGGAACACCTGTGAGTGTCACCTGTACACCTCATTACTCTACACTGGGATTAACATTTTAAGTGATCTTGGGAAAAAAGAAAACTTTTCATATTGTAGAGAAAATATTTCGAAGAATTGATTCATCTCGCCTTGAAACATCCGAACAGAAATGTAGCCGGGAAATTATAAGTGTTTACATTTGTTGTTGATAGAAATACTCGAACATCCTGTAAAGAACATGTCGCTTTCACGGTAAGTAATATTTATTTATATTTTGTTGTTTTAGCTGTTCATTTCTTATCATTTTTATGGAGTATTTGATCATTATGATTATATTACCAAAATGTCCCTTACTTACGCTTGATTCTTTAAATAATATTAAGTCAATGACTGGTATTGTACATTCTTTTATGTACAAAGAAAAAAGTTTTTACATTCAAAATATCAACTAGCATTATATTCTTATCATGCTCATATATCCGTCTTGTATTGAACAATCAGCAGATACAGATAACTCTGATATGTTGATACACAATACCGTCGTCGTCTATCATTTCATATGCTATGTATGTTTATTTATCTGTACGCACTTTATCAATATCAATGCTTGCTCCGTCACATCATTGGTTCTCACGCACAAGAAATTTCACGATATACAGGTCCATGTAATGTAGGACCCTACTCCGTTAAAACTTTGATCTGTCCCCTGTTAATAGGCTACATGTATCGGCGGCCGACCGGCATTTCGTATGGGACATGTGAAAGGAAAATATAAGTACCTCAAATGACAATACGTAATGCTTTTTAAAAATATATATTCTTTATATCTATAGAAAACCACGCTTATCTTAAATACAATGACAACGATTTGTTTAAAACGAGGTATTATATGTCATCTTATAAGAAATTGTATCATGAATATCATACTTTATGACGAATTATGCCTACTTACCTGTTAGGCGCCCTTTACAAATTGTGCCTACGTATTTGTCAGATCCCCTTACGAGGTATGCCTGCTAATTTTCAAGTCTTCTGGATTTTTTATAAATGTGTATTGGTACATTCGCAATTAGCAAAATGTACTTGTATTGTATCGTTCTATAAACATCGCTAATGACATAACCGACAAAAGGACGAGCCGAGAATATCATCTGTCCGATACCTCTGCCAAGAAGTTAATGTTCTTTGAAATGAGCATGTTTTCAACACTGCACCGGTTCCCGAGTATTGTTTCCCTCCCATCACGTCTTGAAACACTTTAATCAGTCTAATAAGTTATTAACATAAATACTTTCAATTAACATACTTAACAATTAAAATAGTTACCGTCGCCAAAAAAGTTCATCTTAGAAATGTATCTATGATTTCTTAGCTACCACACTGAATACAGAAAAACTGTCGCTCACTCAAATATCCGCCTTTACCGATAAAATCCGTGTTCACACAATGTTAATTTCGTCCTACACGGGTAATTACTATATATAGCATGTTGTGTACATTTATTCGCTCTCGTGATAAACTCATCCTAATTGGGTGACAGGGAAAAAGTGAAAGTTAAAGTGGGGCGAAAATTTCCCGGAATACAGAATGTAAAATGTGACGGACAGTCGCTGGCTATTTATAGCCGATGCGCATGCATTACCAGTGCCGAAAAGCATACGTATATTGTGATATATTTACATTTGTCTATCTTGCTAAACGAAAAATAATAAAATTTTAAGGTAACATTTGAACCATTATGCTATTATCAAGTTTGACATTTATACATGACAAAATGAATCGTAGAAGTGATAAAATTCACGTTAAAGTCAATGTAAATAATGTATGTCTTTACCAGATACTGTACTGCAGGATGATGTGGATGCATTAAACGTAATATCACATCTTGATATCATATAACCTGCGCTGTGCTCAGAGTATAAAGTAGGCTAAATAGAAAGAAATCTAACAACAGCCGTATACATCATTAATTCTGTCCTAAAACCAACCTTCTTGTTACTCGCTAAAGCCAATTTATATACAATCAAAAAAGTCTAAACATTCAGAATGGTACTCGGCATGAATCATTTCCAAAATGTCCTCGAAATCATTGAAAACATGTGGAATATGAATTAAAAATCATTGAAACAAGGAATGGTTTCAAGAATTGATTCACTGACTAGAACAAATGAGACCCTGTACTGTATTCCCCCTCAGAGGTCTCTTATCGTGTCACTAAGGAATTCTACCAATATTAATGAAATAAATAATTTCTGAACTCCCTGTAAACAATATCCTAAGAGTTGTTCACAGACCAAGTCAATTGAATTTATGAAAAACTAAGTTCCTCATTTAACATAACTTGGAGAAAGGAATGGAAGGCAGCTTACCCAACCATAATCAGAGCTGTCTCTTTACAGCAATCACCTTAAGGATAATGGAAACAACTGAAATGGGGAAATTTACATTGGTGCCAGTCTAGAGTTACTACAGTCTTTTTATGTTGGTGTTGATCACACATTGAAGTTGTCAAATTATACTAGTGTGTCACTGAATCTTCGATATATTGTTTTGTGGGCCTGTCCATCATTATTTGCTCATTTGAGACTTTTTGTGATATAATTATAGCATGTGTGTTATAATTGTCTATCTATATCATTTCCACGTCATTTACAAGTCAATATAAAAGAATACGAAGTTGCACGCTACTAAGTGAATGCAACAAGGTAAACAACAGGTTAGATTAACACTAGCTTCAATCTTTGACTAAATTCTCTCCATTTATTAAAATGGAGCAATCGTGAGTTAAAATTGGTCCCTCTCACTTTTCCATTCCTGCCCTGTGCATCTGTATTCGTTCTTTGTCAGACTGGCACATGTTTCATTGTTTTACCTGGTAAACGAATGTACTAATTTGGTTTTAAGTAAATGTGCATTCAGCAGCGAAACGGCATGTACACTGTACATGTATAGCGTCGACTATGTGTCTGGATATATACTCATATTATGTATCAGTAGGCGTACGAATCGGCGTCAGTGAAGGCAGTATTTGAAAAAAATGTGATGTTGAAATAGCTTTGTCATTCATAAATTCGACATGCGCTTTAAATGAACTAAGTGCACCCGGAAGAAAAAAAAATTCATAAATTGCATAAATGGCTACTTTGAAAGTAAGTTGTTTATCGATATTTGATGTCACCTGGTTCAAATTAGGTGTGGAAGAGAACTGTATGCTATAAATATCATAATAAGCATTTAATGTGGCTTCTGTAGGGAAAGTTGCAGTAATCGACATTGATCCGAAGCTATTTTACTAAACTTTTAAACCATCTATTTCTTTCTTGTCTTTGTTTGCCCTCATTCCATACGTGGATTCGTTAACACTAGGTGTTACTTGACCTGTGTTTATTTGTTTTGATGCCCAAATCACTAATACACTAAGGCGAAATCGGAATTTAAAGTCAATAAAAACCAGAACAACGGACCGAGGAGATATCGCAAGAAAGAAAAAAAGCTCGAAGCTCGAACACAGAACGGGGAAAGAAACCCGAAATTCCGAAAGTCTATGCGTATCTTGCACCCCATGTGGCACTCGTTATGATGTCAAATCCATGAAATGTAGATTACTAACGATGTAGTACAAAATCAACAAGCGTTCTCGTTAGCATTCTTCACAAACGTTTTTGTGTTATATAACACTTCACATTTTGCTCGACAAGAGACGAGGAAATGGAGAGAGAAAGAGAAAAAAACATTGGAATAAAATTAGTGTTATTGTTACTGATAAAAGGAAGATATTGAATCAGTAAACCGCCGTTGTAGGAATTCTATTATAAATTAAAAGAAATATGATTCCGCACCATTTTTAACGTTTTTTTTTAGATTAATCTCGAATTCATTTAACAATTCCTGGAGCTCTTATTAATCGAGAAAACAACATGATATAATGCATCCCTTCTGGAGCCACACATTAGTTATTGTGTCATTGTGTTAGTTATATCACAAGATACAGGTGTTTTTGACGAGTGTCTTGATGAGATAACAGCATCAGTACCAGGAGTGGTGATAGTGGATAATGTACATCGGTATATAATATTAAATAATGACACCCTTGGCACTCAGAACGACATTGACCTAATTTCAATGCTAATGCGCATTTGTGTTTTGGAAGGAGTCGTGCATTTTAGTATACATTGTAATACATGCTTTCATATCTATAAATACGACTGTAGACGAGATCTGCTGTAAACCTAGATACATGCACCATGCCCGCGTTATATTTGCAACTTTGCTCACGGCCAACAATTTCCCTTGATATATAACCGAACCATTTATAACGCTTAACATTCGCTGTACAAACGGTGGCAGTATAACGATGGTTGACGAGCCGCTAGTATGTCACAATGTGTATGATCAATTTCAACCAACATATATGTAACATTTACTACCAAAAACCAAGTCAGCGATCTCTGTGTGCTGGTTTGGGAAATTAATAAACTGTTGCATCTCGTTGCATGTTATCGCACGAGTCGACCAATATGGGACATCCGAATTTATCGGGTTTTTTCTTCTGTGTGTTTTTGTTTAGGAAACAATGAAGAAACAAAATTGAATCTGCTACCTCCATTACTCTGTCCTTTCTTTTCTCTCTTTCTTCTCGGCTGTGTCACTCCAGTTACATGTCTTTTATATTATCTCAGATGTTGCCTGAACATTAAAACACAAAACAAATAAACCCTATATTCTGGTATTGAGTGCAAATTTAAATGTAATGGTTTGAAAACCATAAATACTAGCAATTGTTTTTGCGCATTAACCTAGAAGTTGTATCAGATGAATGTTTCCTTGAAGGCATACAATGCAAAGTCAGCAATGATGTGTGATTATTTGGTATGAAAACAAAGTTAAAGTATTCATATTTCAACAAACGGAATGTTATTGCAGATGTTGTTGTTAGTTAAGTGGTATCTTCATCGGTGTGGTTATCTACTTTATTAACAGTGTTGGCAACAGTTTATTTTCATATTCATTGTAATGAAACCATCTCTGGTAAGTTCGTCTCATTGGATCTATCCACCAGCCAAAACAGAACGAATTACATCGAAACCTTCTTCATACATAGACGTGTATTCTAGCATAAGGCTGAGGTATGTTGATATCAATCCGCGAGTAGGTTTGTTTGTTTGTTTGTGAACGGTAAAACCCTATTCATTATAGATGATAGGTGAAGTGACGTCAATGTCATTTTGTGATAGAACGTATTTAAGGGATACGTAGATATCCCCCACTTAACTTAAGTCTCATATCGGCAATACCGAAAACAAAATATCGTCCACTGCATTAACACGAAAACTTGGCTATCAGCATATAAGCAAGCGAGATTTCGTGGAAAGGAACCAAAATACTTCTGTAACGCACTGTCTGTGGATCATAACGAAGTAATTTATCCAACATTGCCTGTTCACCTTGAAGAATCACTTGTTGTCATAAATGTTGACCAGACATTACCCGTTTACCTAAAGAAATTGCAACAGTTCCCCTCGTTTACATACGGGTTCCCCTCGTCTACATATTATTCCGCGTTAGACTTTATACGGCGTTGCACATCCACAAATAGGAATCGCTAGTTAACATATGGGAATTGTGTTTTTATATACGAGTATATGTGGTATGTATCAAAACCTCACTCAACACCCCACTGTAAACACCTGAAGTAGTTACCTAACGTGACAATAGCGATGTACCGAGAAAGACAATACTACGTACTAGCGTTTACACGGAGTTTACACAGCGACACCTGGTAACGTTACTAGACCTACGACAATGGAATAATGATAGATAATTAATGTTTCAGGTTGCTACCCTTAATATGGTGATATACACATTATTTCTTTATAACGTCTTTGTGTGTGTGATCATTAGTATTCGTCTCACTTCCATGTAAGGCTTTAAATCTATATCAAATGACAAGAAGGAAAGTTTATATGCAACTTCTTTGAATAAAAATTGCAGTTAACATCTTTAAAAAACAAATTATATTTCAACATAAATGTTGCTTAGTAAGCATTTTTCAGAAGGAAAATATGAGATTAGGGTACGATATCCTAGACAACACGATTTCCCCCTTAAATCACCTCTTCTTTACATGGTGGGTAATCATGATATACCATGCATGCTTTAGAGGTTATTGTTTCGTGTATTTACCCACAGTTACACATACATTGATTTATGATATCAATATATATGTCAGTGGTATGTGTTAATATTGTTTCAGTTTTTCTGCTGCAATATGAGTTTAGTACATTTGATCGAAGTCCAGTAGGATATCATCTGGGCTCAGCATAAATTCTGTTTTAAGCCATACCACAACCCGTTTTGTTAACATGGGCAATAAAACATCGTGCTCTATAAAAACGACTCCCTGCTAATATGTATAAGCAGTTTATGAAAATGTCACACCTACACTATCGATATTAAGCCTGTAATTTTATTTTTATCGTGGTGACTTGACTCTGCACAAAGGACGGTATACATAACCAAGCACTTCTTAAAGCGTCATTTTAATATAAGTAGTTTTCCTTGTTCGTTTTTATAACTTGCCGCATGGAAGTGGCGTACATGTTGGCGATTCATGATTGTGTAATTTGCAATTACTCCAGCTCAAAATATGGTACTTCAGTCGATCGAGATAAAAAAAATAGGACTTGAATAAACAGAGATATATATTTGTGTGCAGGTCGACGGTCCTCGAATTTAATGAGTTAAATCTCTATTATCAATAATGAGTATACATAAACAAGTTTAGATATGTGTGAGACTGAAAGTGATAAGCAGTAAATGTTAGCGTGCACGTGACTTCCTACAGCGTACACGTGACTTCGCACATAAACATGCATCTATATGTATGTAACATCAATGACATCTACAACTGATGTAAATAGCATTAGTCGGATGATATACAGGTTGTTTAACAGCAATTGGACGTTGGTTTTCAGGAAGATAAGCTGTTTTAATAATAAGACATGGTTATTGTTCTGTCAGGTTGTATTGTTTTACAAGATGATCACAACATCAATACGTTATAAAGGCCAGCTAACGTTTATTTAATCCAGCAGTATAACGTGTATTCTAAACTTAATCAATTTCGGTCGAGCAAACCAAGTTGTTATCCATAAAAACAACATCTTTCGATCCAGTTAAACAATCCACTGAGACCAAAATGTCCTCAAGACATTCACAATACATACGTATGAAAACATAAAGTATGACCCAGCTTAGTCAATGATTATATCTAGGTATTATCCAGCAACAATAATAACGTATCTTTGCCTTAATGTGTTTATCAATGTTATATAGTTTAGTTTATAAATGGTGTAATATAGGAAGGGGGCGTTTATCTATAAATGGTGTAATACAGGAAGGGGGCGTTTATCTATAAATGGTGTAATATACGAAGGGGGCGTTTATCTATAAATGGGGTAATATACGAAGGGGACGTTTATCAAAGCTCATATTTATTTTTTTCTCCTTACCACTCTTTCTTTTTGGTGATGTTTCAATACACACACGTACGATAAGCTCGTTGTCAAAAGATGGTTACTGGCTGGAGTATAACACCTCCGTGTGCAAATACACCCTTTCAATGAAATGGCATTTTAAAGTTGCTCTTGAGTTAACTCATCATCTGTAACAACCGTCTTCATATGACTTTCGTTGTTGCAAGAACAAAAAACCGCCGCAAAAAACAGGCAAATAGTGGCCTCATCCTATCATACAGTTGGATACAGCAGGTACATTTACTCACTAAATATACACAAGTCTTCTCTTTGGATCTTTACTGCCCGATTCTAAATATGTATTAGTCATTAAGGCGATATGTTATCATACAATGAACGATTGGATCATATCAATTACCTAAGATGATGAACATTAACTTTTAAGTAATGTCGTATCTTCAAATTAACCTTCAGCAGGACACGACGGAACGGAATGTATCCGTTACTCATCCTCAAATTTCTACCTCCCATCATGCTCTTGTGCAGGTGTTTTGTTTTCCTGTTTGTATCAAAGCTTAATGAACAGGTTATCTCTGGTAAGCGTTACGTAAGAAATCACGACTGCGCATTTGCCTTAGATATCATCACTGTACTAAATGGGCTGTACGTAATTCTGAAATCTTTTGATAATCATTTTTTCCCAATATGCAAATCATCATCAACGATATCCTTTAGCCATATCTGATGCATGAACCTGATTTTAACCTGTATAGATATCAGCCATAATCGTCCACAAAGCTTAGAGCATTTTGACCGATTTATTTTCTCTTTAATATTAAGCCTCATTTAGCAACGGATCTTTCATCGATGTTAAATTTAGCGTAAAGTAAAATAAGAAAAAAATAGCAAAACTTTACTTTAAACTACTCCTTTCTTAAACAGGTTAAAAACCTGACGTGAAAAGCATGGTGTTACATTAACACGGTGGCGATTCATCTCGCTTCATTATACACAGCGTGAAATCAAAACGTGTTCAACAAAATTATCGTTCACATGTATCTTAATTAGAATATGATATAATCTAGCATGAAACTGCGAGACCGTTTAAGAAGAATACTTGAGATTTAAGACTCGCCCCTGACGAGTTCATTAATGTGACCCCCTTTTCACAGTCTGGTTATTAGCGAACCTTCATTACCGGTAAACAAACACAATTTGTAACATTATAGTATCACATTCCTTATCGCAGAGTATTCCTGGCGAAAAAATGTAAGAACAACGATATATCAACAAGTACGATCGTGCCCTGATCACTGACCTTGGCAAGGTAGGCGTTGTACTTAAAAAAAGTAATTTTGTGGCCGATTAAGTGTGAGAGCACGACTAATTAGACGTCTGGTGTTGTCTGGGACGTGGTTACCGGGGTCTGAGTGAAGCTGTACTGTAGGCGGACAGATACATTCCAACGTCTGGCATTGGAACCGTGGATATTGACATGTACAAATACCAAATATCTGAGATGGATTCATTAAGTAAAAAGTCGATGAATAATAGCTGGGTTTGGATACATCAGTTGTCTGTTATTATCATGCAGTGTGTTAGTGTAGGTTAAGTCTTGTTCAAAAACCGTACGAATGTTAATATATCATATGTAGCCAAAACCTGGGACGATTTCCTCTACTTTAATTCGTCTACCGACTTCCAACAGCGGCGTATGTGAAACCAACCGTCCGATTGGCAAAACCTGTGTCGTAATTGCCACCTTAGAAAGTCAAGGTGTATAGTTATAATTAGAATCTGACTTTATTTCTCACCCTATTAGCGTTACATGACCTGCGAACATTTCCAGATGCGTGTCATCCTGATGTAGTTCAATTGTACAGTACTTATAGCCTTCTCTTTTTGACACTATCTGTGACATTAATAAGCTATATAAATGATATATGATGTTTTTATTAAATCCAATACGTGCAAGTCTTACTTTAGCTTTCATTATTTGTCTTTTTGAATAGAAGCTAGCTGTTCTGTGTTTCTAGTGTGAAGATAACAAAGCTTTACCGAAAACAGACATTAACGAGGCAGAACGAACAATGATAATTACCGTAGCCTTGCTCCGTTATAAATCTGTATACTCCGCCTGTTGTGATAGATCACGTCTGGAGGATTGTATGTATGGCTGTTGGTGGTTTCATTTGCGAGAAAGTAGTTTAAATAATCGCGGAACATATTTTTACAAGCAGATGTTCATTTGCAAACATTTTATTTTATTTTACGTAATGATTCCATTTAATTTTAATATAAATCTGTATGCCTTTTTTTCTAAACATTGTTTATCCAACAACCCATTTTTGCTGGTATCAATCACGAAAAATGAAATAAGTTACATTTGTTTTCAAACGTACGCAGCCACTGGTGGTGTACTTTGAGCAATGAAAGTCATGTTATCAGTAGGGAAACACACGTGGTTATGGGAATAAACAATATCTTGAAGTCTCATTTAATCTTCCCTTTTCATATCATTTTAGACTGTAATCAGTTTGTTCATCCGTTAACCCAATCTCTGTTTCTCCGAATTTGTGTATAACATCCCCGAAAGTAACCTTATACATGTTATCTGTAAATAGGTGCACTTTAGCATTATCCTTCCTAATTATTTCAAGTAAAGTGACTAGTTGTACTTGCAGTATACTTTTAAATACGTATCAATGTCGTATTCCGTGTATTCTTGATACGTTTATCTATTCGCATGCTGTCTGTTTTATCAGTGTTATTTTATTTCCCATTTCAAAATATGATGTACGTGTATCTATGAAGGGTTTTAAAACTCATATCCCCCACCTTAACTTTTTTATTTACGGAGCAGTTCAGTAAGGATGTTTTAAGATATATACTTAGATATCGTGCACAATTGAAACTATTAATTGGGATGTCTAAATAGTATAAAGGTATGTGTACAGGCGGTGGCATTGACGCCGACTGGACATGTGACTACCAGCGACTACAACTGCGTGGGTAAAGCAGCTGCCAATTAGCCGTCCGACTCTCACTTCTCTGCAAGCCTTGGTCTGATATTGGTACAGTACATGTAATGCAATATCGGTGAATTGCTAAACCAGGTAATAGGTCTGTATGAAAACTATTTACTCAGTGGGATTTTTTCTATCGTGATTTTTCGCGTGGATAAAGTAGCATGACGTCATAGCGCTGAAGGACAGGAGAGAAACTGTATTTAGAGAAATATAACGGTGTGTTTTCTGAGTGGTTAAGAGTGCATCGCTTCGTTAAAAACTGTAAATTGTTTTTTCGAGTAACAACTGTCGAGGAAAAATAATTTCATAAATGGATTAAGATCGTTTCCTGTATGTGTATTGAATTTTCAGCAAAAGGGTTATGGGCACCACAAACAATTGAGAGACGGAGGGTATATTGCCATCAGTTTGTTTTGGTTTTGGCGTTCTGGCAAAAGTAACGGTCATATGAGGAGTGTATCAAGGTCAGTTGTGTCGCTCAGTGGTGATGGTATTGCGCCACAACACTGAAACTATGATATACAAACGGTTTACTGTAGAATGAAGAAATGTCTTAGAAAGAAGAGGCAGACATAAGACAATGATAGATACGACTGAATCATACCAGACACCTTTCTTGTCGTTATCAGAAGCGGGATGGAATTTTACTCGCATGGGTTAATAATAGTATACAAGGAAACAACAATTTTAGAAGTGCTTCTAGTGTTTATGGGAAAAAAACACTTTCAACTGTTTTGAGTACAGTTTGTATTCACTTTGATACGTGTAGTTTAAGTTGTTAATTGCATCAGACTTACATGTTCTACGTTTCGGGTCATTTAGAAGTAAGTGCAGACACATAAAATGTTACTAAATGATCGAAAATGCGCACTTTATTTGGC
Source organism: Mizuhopecten yessoensis (assembly GCF_002113885.1). Taxonomy (NCBI): domain Eukaryota; kingdom Metazoa; phylum Mollusca; class Bivalvia; order Pectinida; family Pectinidae; genus Mizuhopecten; species Mizuhopecten yessoensis. Next base: position 118,194 of record NW_018407811.1, read on the forward strand.
AATTGTAACTGTGTTTGTCTGAAACAGATACTAGTGTGACGTATTGCTTTCTTCAACCGTAAAACCTTTCTTAAGTCACATCTTTTTATTATGGAAATGTATAAGTACAGTACTTATACTTGAATATACCTGTGAGATTGTAGAGAACTATACATAACTATACACGTTGATATTTTGAAACTTTGTTGTTTTATTTAAAATATTTTATTTCTTACCACTGTATTCAGCTGAACTTGAACATCATTTTCGCGCAGTTTGAAAATTACCCTGGGATTATTTTGTTTTGATGTTATTTGAATATCTTATTCATATGTTACATATATAGTTGGATGAGTAATTTATTCTATTTAATAACAAGTAAACATAGCCCTCCCCTTTTGACATTTTTTGTAAAAAAAATCAAAAAAATCATAATCGTCTGCCCAGAACTGTCAGTTTGCAGCAGTGCAATAGGATGAAAGAAAACCAGCCCTTTATACAATGGCTACATGTAAGAACAGGGAGTCAACAGTCTACTATAATTTGTAAGAGTAAACACACACGTGTATTCCAGTTCTCCATGATAATCAATCCCCCAAGCTAATAAAAAATACCGGTCGCTCAAGCTTAATGTGACGAATGATTATTTTGTTGTCATTCACATTTTTAAAGTAAGCTTGGCTATTTGAAATCAGCGTAAAATTTTCCTTGGCAAACGTAGATTGTTGACATTGCTGAATGAGGAAGGAGAGTTGGAACGTATCGGACATAAATGGCTGGTGCTTACAGATGACGTCTCAATGGTAAACAGTGAAACAGCGAGAGAAAAGTACGGTGTCAAGGAGTTAGGCAGTAACAATTATATTGTACCTCTACAAATACCACTACCAGTTATGTGTATAGTCTGGTACTTGTGTATGTCATTGAGTAAATGGTGCTAACAATTAACATCAAACGACACAGCTTAGAGGTATACTTAACCGTCCAAAAACCATCATCACTGCCTACCGACGTTCCAGACAGTTCCCGAGTGCAGAAATACTGCGACCGACTTGTTCAGGGTATCCTACAGGATTACACGGGAAAAGATGGGGAAAAAACATTGAAAAGAAGCCAATCTGTTTGTAATTGTAGTCCTGATTTGACGAATTTAGTTTATATTGTAAGTCAAAGAATTGCAGTTTTCACAATTTACATATAAAAATAATGGCGTCACAAATGGGAGTTGTTATGTAAACAGTTGCATTAAGACCATGGTTCCTGGATGGGAAAATATATGTATCTGCGTTCAAAACCACTACCAGTTGTCTCCCTTTCTCACATCTGCACTCTCACCTTCACAATTAAATCTGGATAGACTTACAAGACACTATATACATTTCTGGAAGCTCGAAATTCACATATTGTACGTGTTTATCGGAACATTATCACAACAAGATCGTTAATTTACAAAAATGTTTAAAAAAGTATGATAATATCTAACTCAAGATGTCATGAAACTAGCAAATAGCTCTCACATTGAAGGACGTTATTCTCAACCCTCCTGATATATCTCCAAAGACCATCTGTGCAAGTTCAGCTTATCTTGATTAGAAATACTTGGGCTATTCGTTGACACGACTACGTTACTGGCGTTACTGAACGTATGTCCATGTATTGTATGACAATAGTGTGTGTGGTATGCCTGACAGTTTGCCTTAAAACCCAATAAATGTACAAGTATATATATGAAGGGTTACTTAAAATCACGTCTGGTTAGTTTACGTTAAAGGTAAACTGGTTGGTTCGGGGGTGGGGGAGAATTTCGTCTTTTTTAAACCATTTCAAATTTATTAGAGGCGAATAAAGCGATGCGCTGCATAATGGGTGTTCGCGTTACTTTGTCCTCTAGATTAAAGAGATCACAATTTACCTTATGCCCGCCATTATAACTCTTGATGTATTTAGCTTTATCTAATCTTTTATCCTACGGTCCAAGATGTTTACGTCGTAGTATCTGTAAATGTTGCAACAGCAAAAAAAAACATCAAATACACCTCTGCTAAGACTTTTTTATTATTATTTTTTTTTTTTTGTCTCGCCTTTTTGCTTGCTGAAATAATTACAGTCACTGAAGAGTTTACCGATCAACATTTAACACCCTTACTGGTGAATAAAACATTTTTTAAGCGAACCATGCTTTTGAAAATATATAACAATTGGATATGTTTATGGCTAAGCAAGAGATTATGCGCAACATTTATGTTATAATTGAAACCAGATTTACCATGCATGCATTGGTATTTAACGCGCCTACACAGGAAAACACGCGAATAAATTTTAAGTAAGAGAAATGGCAACGCATGCATTTTAGACATGTCACTTAAACACAAAAACTTTCGGATGAACTGGAATGCACCCCCATTGTGTTTAACTTTCCAAAATACAAAAACGTTTACAACCGAAAACAATAAATAAAAATACAAATTGTGAGAAATATGAAAGTGTATCATTGTTATCGTTTGCCAAGAAAGAATGTTATATGAAGTTTTATTCCTATGCGCTTTAACATAGAGTAACATGAGTGTAATTGAAGTTTAGCGTTGAAACATGTTTCTAAACAGTTTACTTTGATTTGCTGTTGGTTGTAGATCTGTGACAGTATATTTTGAATGTTTATCATCATGGACCGGAAGGTGTTAAAAATCACACAATCCATTACAAATTTCATGAAAAGAAATCATCGCGACTCTTCATGTCATAATTGACACATGTGTACCGATTACAGCACTGTCAGCGTGTAAATTTCAATATCAAGCGATTCAAGCGCATCCATGCTTACAGAGCTGTGTCAAAATGTATTTAGTGTTGAAACCTATATTGTGTGTCGTGTTTTCACGTCAACATGTATTTATAAGTAAAATAAACGACTTTAAAAAGTAAGATAATTTTAAGCAAATTGTCATGGTTAAAGACTTAACACGTTTAAGGGTTATTAGAATTGGGATACTCGAGCGGGGCGACTGGTGGGCTGCATTTCATTATCACTTTCTCGAGTCTGTTATCAGTTAATCGTGTGCGTTATATGTACCTACTAGACTCGAATCAGATAATAAAAAACGGAGATAAAAAATGAATGTAGCGGTTGGACCGTATCAGACTTATGTTTACAGGTTGAAAAATTTCAAGTTTTCCTTATAACGTCGCCTTCAATTTTAACATCATTAACAAACCCAATGTCAATTACTTTTTTTCTCGGGTTTTAGTAATTTAGTAGTTTTCTTAACGTTTAACATGTTTAAATGACTGCATGTATAATCGAAAACAAAATTTGTCGACACAGGGGAACGTGCCGTTACGACGAGAACAGTCTACGTGAGGTTGTTGTATGGCAATATTGGGGTGTGTCATTAGACAATGTACTATAATAATATACAATATTTGATATAGCACCCTATCTAGCAGACATAAGCCACTCTAAAGTGCTTTACAGTACATAGATATACAATTAATACAACTAGTATTACATTAATCAGTTCAAATTTGAGGAATTCGCTGGAGCTGGATTATCAGGTGCTAACAACTAGTCCTATGCCACCTGGCTAGTATCTCCCTATGTGTGTATACCGGTGTGTGTGCTGGATATGTAATGTGTTCTGTTTGTAGTGGGACGGTGCTTCCAACGGCATCTTTTTAATTGTGCGACCTTACTTGAATTCTACAGCACAGATACCACAACATCCACCCCAGACCAATGTATACTCCACCTGGGTTGTTGGAGTTGTGTGGGCAGGAGAAAAACGCTTTCTCTGAATATCCATGCTTACGACGACTTCGGGGATCGACCCCCGGCCTCCTACGTCGAAGGACTATGGACTACTGACTATGACTAACGCATGCGGAGCAATTTATAAGCGGCATCCGAATATCTTAACTTCTATCCTCACCTTTTGCCTCCTTTTTCTGTCTCTTTCTGTAGCATTCTCATATGAATGGTATGTTCATGTTATAATTAATTATATATATTACATATATCAATATATACTGTTTTTTGCTTATACAGGGAAAGCATTTATATCTAAATTGGAACTCGTGCCTATATATTGCTTTTTGACAATAAAATACATTTAAACAAAACTTTCGTCTTACAAAATCATTCATGCCGTCTAGACGGGTCCATCTTATGCTTTTAGTCACATTAATGAAAGCTTCAACTTCAATGTTGTGTTCTTTTAACTTTTATTAGGAAAACTTGCATGTTTTATTTTTATCTTTTTAATACGTTTTGAAAATCAATCCCTCGAGAACAATTTTGACGAAGAACAGTGACCCAGATTCTGTTTTCAGCTCCTGTCGCCGAGGTATAAAACCTTGGATTGAATTTATCACCTGTCGTGGATGATTTTGCTAAACAGGATCAAGATAACTTTTATTACATCTAAGAAATCTGTACACGTTTGCATCAGATAAACTCCTATTGAAAGCGAGGTCTGATTTTAAACATTACATCCCTTGCTTCACAAGCATGATAAACTACAGACTTTTGTATACTCATTGAAATATCAACCTTGTAGAAACGTAATTCATAAACAGGCGAACATGATGTACATTTTCTGTAAATATTGTGTTGTATACAAGTATTCATCTTACCAGAGAACTCAATAACTGCTGTTGTTTCATCACTCGAATAACTGCTGCTATATCCTTCATTACTCAAAAAAAGTCAACAGCCATCAAAGCTTTCAACACCTTGACACTCCAATAACTGCTATGGGTTTCAACACATCAATAACTGCTATGGGTTTCAACACATCAATAACTGCTATGGGTTTCAACGCTTTCAACACCTTGACACTCCAGTAACTGCTATGGGTTTCAACACATCAGTAACTGCTATGGGTTTCAACACGCCAATAACTGCTATGGGTTTCAACACACCAATAACTGCTATGGGTTTCGACACGCCAATAACTGCTATGGGTTTCAACACACCAATAACTGCTATGGGTTTCGACACATCAATAACTGCTATGGGTTTCAACACATCAATAACTGCTATGGGTTTCAACGCTTTCAACACCTTGACACTCCAATAACTGCTATGGGTTTCAACACATCAGTAACTGCTATGGGTTTCAACACGTCAATAACTGCTATGGGTTTCAACACACCAATAACTGCTATGGGTTTCGACACGCCAATAACTGCTATGGGTTTCAACACACAAATAACTGCTATGGGTTTCTACACATCAATAACTGCTATGGGTTTCAACACTCCAATAACTGCTATGGGTTTCAACACGCCAATAACTGCTATGGGTTTCAACACGCCAATAACTGCTATGGGTTTCAACACGCCAATAACTGCTATGGGTTTCAACACGCCAATAACTGCTATGGGTTTCAACACGCCAATAACTGCTATGGGTTTCAACACGCCAATAACTGCTATGGGTTTCAACACGCCAATAACTGTTATGGGTTTCAACACGCCAATAATTGCAATGGGTTTAAACACTCCAATAACTGCTATGGGTTTCAACACGCCAATAACTGCTATGGGTTTCAACACGCCAATAACTGCTATGGGTTTCAACACGCCAATAACTGCTATGGGTTTCAACACGCCAATAACTGCTATGGGTTTCAACACGCCAATAACTGCTATGGGTTTCAACACGCCAATAACTGCTATGGGTTTCAACACGCCAATAACTGTTATGGGTTTCAACACGCCAATAATTGCAATGGGTTTAAACACTCCAATAACTGCTATGGGTTTCAACACTCCAATAACTGCTATGGGTTTCAACACGCCAATAACTGCTATGGGTTTCAACACGCCAATAACTGCTATGGGTTTCAACACGCCAATAACTGTTATGGGTTTCAACTCGCCAATAATTGCAATGGGTTTAAACACTCCAATAACTGCTATGGGTTTCAACACGCCAATAACTGCTATGGGTTTCAACACGCCAATAACTGCTATGGGTTTCAACACGCCAATAACTGCTATGGGTTTCAACACGCCAATAACTGCTATGGGTTTCAACACGCCAATAACTGCTATGGGTTTCAACACGCCAATAACTGCTATGGGTTTCAACACGCCAATAACTGCTATGGGTTTCAACACGCCAATAACTGATATGGGTTTCAACACATCAATCCCATGACTAGATTTCAACACTTCAATAACTGCTATATGGGTTTCAACACGCCAATAACTGCTATGGGATTCAACACGCCAATAACTGTTATGGGTTTCAACACGCCAATAATTGCAATGGGTTTAAACACTCCAATAACTGCTATGGGTTTCAACACGCCAATAACTGATATGGGTGTCAACTCTCCAATAACTGCTATGGGTTTCGACACATCAATAACTGCTATGGGTTTCAACACATCAATAACTGCTATGGGTTTCAACACGCCAATATCTGCTATGGGTTTCAACACGCCAATAACTGCTATGGGTTTCAACACATCAATCCCATGACTAGATTTCAACACTCCAATAACTGCTATATGGGTTTCAACACGCCAATAACTGCTATGGGTTTCAACACGCCAATAACTGCTATGGGTTTCGACACATCAATAACTGCTATGGGTTTAAACACGCCAATAACTGTTATGGGTTTCAACTCGCCAATAACTGCTATGGGTTTCAACACGCCAATAACTGATATGGGTGTCAACACATCAATAACTACTACGGGTTTCATCTCTTAACAAATTTTGCGGGTTTCACAATTCTGATTGGTCGCCTATTTATGGCCAGTTAATTGATGGCAGCAAATGTTTGAATGAAACGTCCGAGAAAATGTTTATTTATGTTGTCCATTTATATTCACTAAGACTAGAGAGTCATATGTTCCACAGGCTCAGCTGGCTCGTTTTGGTTATGAAGGAATAACAAAGATTTGCGTCCGATAATGTATTCAAATGACGAACGTTTGCCAAGAGAACCTGGCAACAACATATTTTATTAAACATATTAACTACATTACATATTTTCAATGAATAACAAAAAGGTGGCATCTACAAAACACCTCTAACAATTAAAATGTGGTGCCATTTAACATCTACGTTATCAAGATAACATCATTCCAAAGTGTATAAGTTGGCGAAAGGGGAGGATGGTGGATTGATGTTGACATTCTGATCGTGGTGATGGGTCTGGAAAATGTTTTGATCACGTGACCGCCAGAACGGCTTTGAATGGCTAGCGACCTTATCGTAATTATTCATGAGGAAATCTCAGGCGGGAAATTCAGAATATAACATTTACCTTTGAATAATTATAAATATTACATGCAAGCAAAATAAGTTTAATGTACAACATAAATGTATTTATCTTCTATAAAGTGTATATTGTACTTAGACGTTAATAACATTTGGTCAGATTTGAATGACTGCCATAGCTACTGTACTTCATCACTTTCCCTAACCTCTGTAGGTTTCATAATTTAAAAACCTGCTAGAGACTGTAACTGTAACTTAGTGCCCTGAGTTCTTCACTTTTCGTCAGTCTGCTGTGGTTTTCAATCCTTTCGAAAAATGATTTTTTTTTTTTATAACTTTGACCATTTGTGATGAACGTATTTTCGATTATAATAAACTAGTTGAAACTTGCAGGTTGTATCCGAGAATGTATATAAATCATCATCAATAATCGCTTATTTGGAATTTGTTTATGTATATCATGCTTATATTCAAAAATGCCGAGAATGACGTGAACGCCTATCTATTATATTAAGTTAGTAAATAGACAAAACTGTCAATGAATTTTGAAGAAAATATAATACAAATCTTCTTTACCGCAACAGTATTCAAAATTTAGTTGCAACACGGAATGGCACGTTATAATATATAACAAATATAAGTGGGGTTTTGTGTGTCGACTGGGCCGTTCCTCTGGAGAAAATCCTGAGGAACATCAGACAAATATCGATCAGACATGTCGTATTTCTGTCTATTGTCAAAGTTTAATTTTGTAATATGATCTTTGTTATCTTTCAAATACTAACATAATATTTGAGGTTTAGTCCAAACTTATTCATGATTTAGATAACATACGCAGTGTTATGTTCAATTCATGTGAAGTGACTAACTGAGGTGTTGTCAAATTGTGAGTTATGAAATATTATTTTCCTTTCAAAGTTATCTTTTTTCTAAATATGATTATGCAAAACTCTTTGTTATGCTCACAGTTGGTAAAATTCACGTGCTGAGTTTGAAATAGTTTGTATCATCTAATCCTGTTCAAATTCGGTTTTTTAAACGGATTAAAAAAAATATTCAGGTTTAATAAAATTTATTTCCATATTTTGTTTTCTTTTACTATCGATGGCGTTGTTGAGCTACCTATAGGTGTCGATGTCAGAAGTTTGTTTAACATTTTATTGATGGTATTCGTCATCAATGCAAGAATCATAAAAATACGGGAACTGCGCTTGAGAGGTGAAAATGATACATGTCTGTATCGAAGTATACGAATGTTACAACAAGCGATTGTAGGACAGGAATAAACTCTCGGGAGAGATGATGTGGCGTGAATGTGTTTACTGGAGCGTGAAAACACGGATCAGTGAACCGGAAGATACGACCAGATAAAGGATATGAAAATTAAAAAGGAAACGATTTCTGGTATATGACTGGTTATATTTCTACCTTGAACACGTTGAGAGGATCATACGCATTTAAAAATGTAAAAAGTTACTCTAAATGATCAGAGGTTCGATACATACAACGCCTTATACATTTATATCAGAACACTTGGTCAAACATACAATGTATACTGGACATCACTTATTTTTCGCGGAAGATTATATTCATCTAGGTTTTTAACAGATAATATCTGATGACGACAATATCTTGCCAGACTTCGCTTATTGTGTTGCGTCAGGAGTTTTCGATTTCGAGTACGTTTTATTTGGGTTATATATTCTGAGAGCAGCAAATTGTCTTAGGTATCTAGGGAGACATGTACACTGCACCAAAATGACCGTCATAAACAAATCAGCCAATTCTGCATTCATTATTAATTAAAACAAAAATGACATACAAATCAGTTAAATTAGAAATAACCTACTAATCAATTAAATCAGAAATAACATACAAATCAATTATAGTTCGTTCTACCCAATTGGCGTTCTCGTCCCTGACGCTGTGTATCTTGACGTCATACAATAAATTTACCGTTTCACTGTGTCCATATTCATGTACCACTGAAACCTGTTCCCGTATATATACTGTATTTACATTTGCTCTGCATCCTTCCATTGTAATGCATCGCGAAGGCAAATGTTGTTATGAGACTACAACAACATTTGCTATTGTTACGTCATCAATCTCTATTGTGACGTCACCAATTTCCTTGTTGTCAACACTTGCCTTGCTGTTCAAAAAAAAATCGAAATAACTTAATATTTTAGCATAACTGATCTATCAAAATGTAAATATAGATAATGAATATTTTAGCAAATATTGTTATGGTCCTATAACACACATTTCTATTGCTGACAAACCTACATAAAGCCCCGCTGGGCTTTATTAAGTTTGTCATCAATAGCAATATGTGTTATAGGACCATAACAACATTTGCTAAAACATTCATTGCTTAAGTAATACATCTGTTTATATATGATGCACAATCGTCAGTGACTTTTCGAATAATATGAGGAATGTAATAGAAACTTTTAGGATGTCTTCCAAACATCTGGCCTTTGTACCATCAAGATTACCCTGATAATATTTGCTGAATTTGTTGAAACGATTGCCTCAAAAGCCCTCGCTTCTTATTAAAAACAATTGTACCATTCCAATAACCGCTGGTTACAGTTGGAAAACCTTTGAGCAGCTGTGGGTCAGGAGTCAAACAGACTACGGCCACGGTCATAAGCATTCAGGAGATATACATCAAACTGACCTATACGGCCATAGTTATTTTTTCACAAATCAGGGAGCAAATTTAATATCACATTTGCATTAATATTGCAGACTCAGTTCATTTATCACAAATGAATCAATAATTCAAGTATTAAGTACTTTTCACCGCCAGACTCCAGCTTGTATATAAAGAATGCCTTTAAGATATTCATTGAAGTTTTGTCGGCACACTAGGCGGGACCTATCCTCCACCTTAATCAAGGGCAAATGATTTCTCTCTCTGTAAATTACTCCGGAGCTCTCTCATCACCTGTTAGACATTTTTCAGTGTAAGTGGAAGGTGCAACGTGCCATTCTCAATGATCCAATTATATTCCCTTTATGCAAAACTCATTTTAAATACGTGACTTTGTATATATTTAAATGGTTACCAAATCGTTCGAAAGCGTACACATTAAACCACACAGGAACACACGTTACAATCATTTAACACTGAGATTGAAATTCACCACGATCAGCTGACACAAACGGTCTTTTCAGAGCTTCGTGCTTGTTAGGGTATTGGAGTTTGTTACGTTCGGTCTGTGGATATATGTAACCTTTTTCTGCAAGTGTCGATATTATATCTGCTCGCTGTGCAGCGAACTTGTATAAACTTACACAAGAGTCGTGTGTGAGAGCGCAAGTCAACCGGAAGCTCTGCTCAACCGGAAGTATTACATCTAGTACTGGTACGTGTAATGTGTTTTTGATTGAGTGCTTATTGATTAAATCTGGAGTAAATTTCTCCAAAGTGTAGTTTTTCCATTTAGATTCATGCAAGGTTTTACATATCACTTCTCCCGTTATATTTTTCTCTCAGTTATT
>NW_018407811.1:129483-186544 GCF_002113885.1 Mizuhopecten yessoensis
GGGGGGGGAGGGGGGGGGGTATTTTGGTATTATACAAATATAGCTATTGCGTTAAGTACGGACCATATTGCGGGCAGCCTTCAGCAGACTCGAAGAAATATGTCTGTGAACAAACAATTGTGCTACTTCTCTGATTAATTGCTACAATTGAAAAGGACTGGATATGAGCAGAACGCCAACTCCTGTCTGTTGACTGGGAAACGTATGAACGAAAAATTATAAATGTATCCACCTTCAGCGGCTTTGACGTGAGAGTGAGTCAGATTGTAGTGAGCTAGTCTCTGCACACTAAACGGTGGTGTGGAAGCCCCTGTAAAATCCCTGTGGTGTAGGGCTGGGGATGGGGTTGGTTAAGATGTATAAGAGATCAAGTTGTAAAAGTGATATCGTCTCACCATTCAAGATAGCCACTGCGGCTTTTGATTAACGGGGACATTTTGGTTGTCCTCGACTTGAAGAGTGATACATGTACCTTGCAGTCAGCAAAGAAGGCATTGTATGTTTCAATCTTTCAGTATTAATTTAATAAGTGAACTTACGTTGACCAGACTGTGATTGTTGATTTGAAAAACTCCGTGATTGTCATACACCTTTGATTGTCTTTTACATCTAGCTCTAGCTTTAATCCGCAGCATGTGATATAAACATACAAATCCGTACGTCGTAAATCAGAAATTGGCGTATCAAAGAATCCGGAAATGTCCGAAGTAGGTAACCCCGATTGTCTAATGGTAATGCACCAAGAAGACAATCCCAAGGTTAAGCCACTAACTATAAGGTCTTTCTGAATTCCACTCACAATGTAACGTATTGCGGTGTAAATGTTATTAATAGACTATGCGAGCACGCGCTTACAACTTCGGTGGTCATGCAAGTTGACTGACTCGAAAGACATCGGAGAATCTGGTCAATGGTAGCTGTTTTTGCTATCAATTTTCATTAAACTTAATACTGCACCTTAGTGTTACATCACTAACGTTTAAACTGATGTGGCATTTCGAAGAGGTGGAGCCGGCAGACTATGTTACAGTTTTAAATTAACATAACGCTTCTAGTTGTCAGGTAAAGTTCGAGGCACCGCCCCATAACTTCATAATTAACTTATGCTACCACACACAATATCGAAATCGAATTTTGAATTATCATTACCTGCAATCTAGATTTATATCCGGTGTTCATAGAGACATTTACGCATTTAACTTATATTGATATATATTTACAAGTCGTTCGCTGCCTGGGTGGCTGGGAGTTATGTTTCGTATTCAGCTGCCAAGTAGATATAGACAGCATTACAGTTCCCGAACAACACACACACAAATAAATAAATGAATAATTCGCCATATCTTAACGCGATACAAGGAAACCGGAGTAAGAAATAGGTGGAATAATTTCCGGAATGGCATCATCACTGTTTTGTTAATATGATATTTTATTAAACTGTTTTGTGAGACGTTTATTTTTTTATGAAACCAATAGAAGTATGATCAATCTAAGATCATGTTCGGTTCCAAAAAAAATAACAGTACGTATCGGTGATTCTATTTACAGATTTTGTTACTTTGCTGATGTAATAATACTAATGTCCATTATCCGTGTATTAAGAACCGTTGTTAGCAGTACTAGTTATATATTAGATCATATTTACATGTTTCTGCCATACCTGAAATCTATACTTATTTTGGCGTCTCTAATATCTAAATCACGTCCGTCTCTGACGTCGTAAACAGCGTGTATTTCTGGCATTTTCCTCCTTACACTCACCGAATTTCTGATGTAACAGTACACACTAAAGAAAGTCAATTTTTTTGAAAACACATTCCAATCATTATACATACACATATATGTATATATATATATATATGGGGCAAAGAAGTAATTCCAACAGTGTGGACAAGTTTAGGTTATTTCATTAGATATTTCCAATTCTTGTGAAACCCCAGTTCCGAAAATGTGCTTCGTACCGGAAATGTTACAATATGTAGAGATATTTCAACAGTAAGTCACCATTCTTTACTGTCATTTTTTGAAATTACAAGTTAAACAATTGTTCTTTTTTTCGGTCTGCAACGAAAGTTAACTTATAAACAACAGTTATGAAGAGGTTTCACCAGTAATGCAGACGATAGCTAGACCGTTAATAACGGTATTCCGTCTTTTCGTATCGCTATCCAAGACGCCACCCGTCCACCCTAAGTCTCTTGTTTACAAGCACCTGTGTTTTTGACGGTTACTGTTCATTATAGAGATCAGGTTTTTTTTCTATACGAACTAAAATGAACCTGACCAAACAGTTTTGGGTCCACAAACTTAATTTATCCAATATATAAGCGTAAACTTCGAATAGCAAAGTAAGGAGAGATCTGGAAAATGTGCATGTTCATCATACATAGCGCTTACACCTACACGCAGACGACCTCCTCGTGTATCAATCACAGTGATAGTTAACACTACTAGTGTTACTTAACATACTTGACATCAGAAGTACTGGGCGGGAAACAGCGTTTGATGTAAACTCCCGCGTGTTTTATTCATAAGGAAACGTGTAATGGTTAACATATCAGGCACATGTACGTGTACATTCGTCTTTACAACAAACATCCGTCCGGACAACAAACATTCGTCTTTACAATAAACATTCGTCCCGACAACATTCGTCTTTACAGTAAACATGGGTCCTTACAGCAAACAGTCGTCCTGACAACAAACATTCGTCTTTACAACAAACCTTCGTCTTTACAACAAACCTTCGTCTTTACAACAAACCTTCGTCTTTACAACAAACAGTCGTCCTGACAACAATTATTCGTCGTGACAACAAACATTCATCCTGACAACAAACATTCGTCTTTACAACACACATTCGTCCTAACAATAAACATTCGTCTTTACTATAAACATTCGTCCTGACAACATACATTCGTCCTGACAATAAACATTCGTCTTTACAATAAACATTCGTCTTTACAACATACATTCGTTCTTACAACACACATTCGTCTTTACAACACACACTCGTCTTTACAACAAACATTCGTCCTGACAACAAACATTCGTCTTTACAATAAACATACGTCCTTACAACAAACATTCGTCCTGACAACAAACATTCGTCCTGACAACATACATTCGTCCTGACAACACACATTCGTCTTTACAACACACATTCGTTTTTACAATAAACATTCGTCTTTACAACACACATTCGTCTTTACAACACACATTCGTCTTTACAACGTACATTCGGCTTTACAACACACGTTCGTCTTTACAATAAACATTCGTCTTTACAATAAACATTCCTCTTTACAACATACATTCGTCTTTACAATAAACATTCGACTTCACAACACACATTCGTCTTTACAATAAATATTTTGTCCTTACAACAAACAATTCGTCCTGACAACAAACGTTCGTCCTGGCAACAAACATTCGTCCTGACAACGTACATTCGTCTTTACAACACACATTCGTCTTTACAACACACATTCGTCTTTACAACATACATTCGTCTTTACAACACACGTTCGTCTTTACAATAAACATTAGACTTCACAACACACGTTCGTCTTTACAATAAATATTTGTCCTTACAACACACGTTCGTCCTGACAACAAACATTCGTCCTGACAACGTGCATTCGTCTTTACAACACACATTCGTCTTTACAACACACGTTCGTCTTTACAACATTCATTGATCTTTACAACACACATTCGTCCTGACAACAAACATTCGTCCTTACAACACACATTCGTGCTTACAACACACATTCGTGCTTACATCACATATTCGTGCTTACAACACACATTCGTCCTTACAACACACATTCGTCCTTACAACAAACATTCGTCATTACAACACACATTCGTCCTTACAACACACATTCGGTCCTTTAAACAACAATTTGTCCTCACAACACACATTCGTGCTTACAACAAACTTTCATCCACAAATGCCATCATGTAAGGCCTTGTTTTCACGAGCGATCCATTAGGTATTTGACTTAACAATGCTTTCCAACAGGTGAATTATATTCAGAAACAAAATCTTGTTTAAGATGTTTCTTAATCCGGCACTGGGTATTTTAACCCAGGATAACCATTCATTATCGCACAGTGGTCAGTTCCGGCCGACATGCCCTTCCGGCGTCGTGGACAACATACATGTACGTTAAACCTTTGTACATGGTCTTATAATTAATAGATTCATGCCGGGAGTTTATACCAGATGAAGTCAATATGGAGTTTTGAATGCGTGTTTTTAGCAAAATATAATTTAAAGAAAATGAAGGGTTGGGGTCAGCTGGGGTTCATGAAGCTCCCTAAAGCCCCTTGAACTTACCACTGTGCTAATCTCATAGGTCCTACTGTGTAACAGACGCGCTGTAATTACACGTGCATTGCTTTGCGCGTGAAGTATCTTTCTAAAGATGACTAAGATTAAAATCAGCGTACTGGTATAAATGCGTGTGTATATAATGTTGTCGTAATGTATAAGGATTCTCACAATAAAACTACGAGTATCCTTAAATTGAAATTATTTTTACTCAAATCTTGAATTCCCGGTTGTTGGTAGTTATAGTTTATAGTGGCTGGGTACAGAGATTAAGCTTATCAGTAAGATCACGCTGTTTTTCAAGTACGAAGCGTGTGAATTCTTGCACGTGCGTGAAAGTTTTGTTCCGGTGATAAAATAAAATAACTGATCAAATAATTCAACAACATACGAAACTGTTTTTCCTGTTAAACTTTTGGATGAAATTTAAAGGGGAGTTAATCCTGAAGTAAATATTATTTTCATTATTTTCCCCGATTTCGAATAAATATGACAAAAATAAACAGGTGCAAAAATGACTGTTTCGTAAAAGAAAAATATCACTATCAGAATTATCCAAACGAAACAGGTAAAGATTGAAAGCCCTGTCACCAGTATTGGAATAAATTTATAATTTATATATGCCAGATTTAATACTTTGTAAAATGTAATTTTATGTAATAATTTTAATTGTTTAAATAGAAAACTTTACCCGGAGTCCTTTGAATATAAACCGGTTAGTTTGGCACTTACACTTGGGACTTGATTTACAGGAAGGAAAAGTGTACCGCTATAACTGGTGCGGTACATGTACAGAACAAACATCGGGACAACGGTCCATTTTTTTAGACGGGGGTTCCCAAGTTTTCAAACTAAGAACTTTTAAGATAGGTGTGTGCTGGTGTAGACAAATGGATGCAAAGTGAATGTCTTAAACTTAGAAAGTATAACCAAAAAAAAAAGGATCGTGTGCCTTTAAATATGAAAACCTTTGTCAACGATCTACAACGGGACCAATTATTTTTAAACAGTTTTTCCGCTAGTTCCGTTCTGCAATAAAATTATCTTAGCGGATGTTTTTAAAGTACAAAGATATATCTGTCTCCCTCCCACAAGTAAATAAAACTTGACCCAATTCTCTACCACTTCACTTATCTGTTTGTCCCATTACATTGCAGGTTGGAGATGCTGGGGCTAGCGATTTGCCTGGTGCTGTCTGTGACGTATACATCCGGGGATACAAATGTAAGTATATATTCAAATTGTTTGTCATGAAAATGAATTATTTAAACTACATACACAGTATCAAAGCGTAAAGTGTAAAAAAGAAGAAAATGAACTGACACCACACACTAAGAACCATGAGGTACCGATATATGTGCCTTAACTTCCAGTTAAACTTCTACCTTTATATGTGATCAACTTGTCAGTTTCTTTTTCATTACGTGGTCAACTCGCCACAGTTCAATCTCTGTATATGGTCAACTCGTCACATCTAGATAACTATATACTTGAAAGTGGACAACTAACTTTTAGCAAAGTCTTGTTTTTACGCAAACTGTTTTTACAAGTATACGCTTTGATGTGACCACCATGAAATATCTCTCAATTAACGATTTCGAGCGTGTTGCGCTTCCTAAATCGCTGCAAAGTCCAATTACATATGTACCCAAAGAGTTGTATTCATTGGCGCGCATATTCATATTGCCGAACCTACATTAGTACACTTATAAGCGGAACGAAATCAAACACACACGATGATATAACGATGTTCAATCGTTTATACAATATTGATCACGGTAATTTGTAATTATTTCTTCATCCAGTTGCATCAAATATTTATGCTTTTTGGAAGGTTTGAGATAGGTTGAAATGGACATCACAATTCACGTTTCGTCGTCTGTGGGAGCCAAGCTCATTGTCCAGTCGATATTCCATGTCACCCGTGGGCGATATTATATGGAAAACGTATATAGCAATCAGACAATGAACTACGTTTTCCGCAGTTAGATTCACGTGAGGTTTAAAATGTATGAAATGTACCAGTGCTATAGTTGACAAACTGCGGTTTGGGTAGACGAGGTATATAATGATGAGTAAAATTAAAGAAGAAAAAGAAAGACGTAGAATACTATACTCTTGAGTATGATAATGTTAGCGCTGACATTGTAATGTTCATCATATGGAATCTTCTTTAGTGGTTAGACTAAACCGACTGTTACAGGTAATCTCTATCATACCAACGCTTGTCAACAAAGAGACATCACGGAGCTTCATTTATACTTTACTCGTAAATACATAATGCCATCTGTGATACGATCACAATGATAATGTGAGGGAGAATGTTTCATGGTTGTTTTAATTGTTTAAAAAAAAAAAAAAAAAACGTAAAAATATCACCAGAGAAAAACATTCGGGTTTACTTACGGTAACAGTTTTTGTATCCAGTCAACTCGTCACAGAATATATTTTATGCAGGCAATTCGTCACAGTTTGAATCTGAACCGGTCAACTCGTCACAGACATTACACTCTAAACAAGCAAGCAAAATATTCATGTGGACAACTCCTCACAGATAATCTTTTTTCCTGGACCATTTAGTCATATCGTCAAAGTTTGATCATTGCATCAAAATGGCAGCACCGATGATGGAACCAGTGCGCTAGATATAACAAGTATTTTACTAGTGAGGAAATACATCTAAATTGTTGATTAGCTAAGTGGGGCATTTTTTTGGTTTTTGGTAGATTTTGATCAAATTTGACTGCGATTTCGCATACATTTATATTCATATATATGTCTTTCCTCGTTAACATTAAAGTCGTTGCGTCATTGTTACATGATGTCGTGACGTCACAATCGATTTGTATTATATATGTTACATATCAGATCTCTACGACAAGGTCGTAATGGTCAGATCAAAGCGTAAACAGTCGGTTTCTTATTAGACTGACTGATACAAATAACTGAATGACATCTTACTACAATCAATACAATGCGATGTAAGACTTTTCCAAATCAATCTGATTGAAACCAGGGATTGTCTTCCACTCCGATACTCTCCGATCAATGGAGTAAAATAAAAGATGGCCTGGTTTTAATTAGATTGTTTTCAAAACTGTAACGATGAATAGTTGTCGTAATTAGTTAGATTTTCAAACTAATTCCGAAGACTTCCGATTCAGTTTTGAGCTACAAGAATCAACCAAACGACATCTTTACAACGCCATATTTTAACATCAAAATCAAAATGTGTTCGCCGAAATGATGACCAAGAATTATGATAAAGATGTTAATGTTATACCGACAGAGGTCACGTGATTTTATTTGACATATTAACATAACAACCGGCACTGTCTGATACCGATAACGTCCCTACACAGTTATAGTCCTAGTCTATCTGGAGCGAGAATCTCGCTGATATTTCATTCCAGATACGCAACCGTTGTTATAGAAATATCCGAACCAGATTTGATATTACAGTTTAGCTATCTCAGGGAGATGTCTTACAAACATACATTTGTACAAACAGTAGAGGTCGTAGGCTCACGTGATTAATGACACATTCGGAAAAAAATAGACTCTTTAAAAAAAATAAAGCTTACTTACTTTGGGTTTCAAAGTGTTTGGTATCAGGGGAGAATTCTATCTTCAGTCTTAACTTTTTGGGTTGGGTTTGATAAATTTAATTAATTCTACTCTCATTGTATCATTGTTTGAATGATTGATTCGCTATTCCGTTCATTTGGTGGAAACTATCCGGATTATCGGGGTGTCGTTGTTAATCAGAAATCGCTACTTCTTTGTCAGCTTTCGGGCAACGTCTGGCCACACCAAACGTCATTTTGATAAAAGAAAACAAATTGAAATTTCTCGTTATTGTGAATAAAAATGTTAGATATGGCCATAAGTTTTAAATCTTTCTTTATCTTGATACATGTACGTCTAACATTGTTTCGGACCATTTTTTCAATGGATCATATGCATCTATTCATGTCTTTAATATTGTCACTTCACCAAAATGCAAACACTCATATTTACCGAACATCATGTTCTTCAATATCATCTAAAATTGTTTTGTTTATAGATAATGATTCTTATTAAAAATTCATAAAGTATGCACACACTAGACATGTCGCCTTAATCGCGATAAGACGCCCGTCCATCGAACTCTTACTTCACGTTAGGTACCCATCTGAACATCTTTGTGTGCAGTATATTAGATGTGAGGATTTCTATTATAGCTAGCTAGAGCCAGTGATAATAAACACCCTCGTTTTATTGATAATCATTTTCTAAAAAAAAAGAAGTTTTATATTTACGGCGGGTACATATAGATACCAGGAAATATTCTCGAAATACAAATGCATCAGATGATGGTATCGGGCGGACTAATGTCGTATATGGTATCTCCGTCCTCATAAATGTGCCATTTTACAGCAAGTTCTACTTTGATACAGAAAATGGAGATGATTTTGATAAGATTTAATCCTGAAGTCTTTCAAAAGCCAAAAACAGGACAGTCTTCTAAGCTATCTTTTGAGCATGTGATTATCTTAGAAGCGCGTTACAAGTTTCCGCTGCGCAATTTGATGCAGACGCCGATTGTAGTGCTATGATAGTATGTACAGAGAAGTATGTGGATTGTGAACAATTGTTGTTACTACCTGTAAGAATCACGACAGACTTCAGAGTCTGTGAGAAGAGCACCTGTCTTGTTCCAGCAGTCGTGCCCGGAATACGTGAAATAACCCAACAGACACTCAATTGTCTGTTCCGTTGCCGTTCGTTGCATTCTTCTCGATTTTTTATTGGCTTTGGCGGAGGTTTTCGCTTCGACTTTTGTTGAAAACAAACAAAATTACCTACCCTGCTGTTTCATTTTGTCAACCAGACCCTGTATGAAACCAGATAATAGAAAACCAGGACTGGATCGACACCTCTTCATTAATACGAAGCAGATTTTCATGGAAATATTTCTATCGCTAATAAATAATAGGCATACATTTCGCCTATTTTTAAGAACAGTTATAAACGATATTTCTTCTTCTAATATGCATCGGTTTTTTTTTTTTTATTACATGCTCGAAATCTGCATTCGTTTGAATTTTTTTCAAGATCGCCTGAAATTTGATGGCATCTGATAGCTATTTGCAGTATCAAAGTAAACGCCGCTAGTCCAGAAATTACCTTTCCCACAGCCAGGTATGCTAACGAGACAAAAATGAGTAAGAGGGCGGAGTACCCCTAACCAGGGGTGAATGATTGATGGGGCCAGTGATGTACGGAGGCCGTGATGTCCCGCCACAGGATCGTGTTTCTGTTTATGTTGATATAACAGAAGCAACTAATACAAGGATCGTATGGTCGAAATGACGGCCTGGCAGTGAACCGTACGATATGACGTCTCGTTTCTCAGTACATGTACAATGGTAGGCAAATTATAAACACTGATGCCGCTACAAAGAACACTTACATTTGAAGTAAGTAAAGGCGCCGTGAACGCTACAGAGAACACTTACTTCTGAAATTAATAAAGGCGCTATGACCGCTACAGACAACACTTACTTCTGAAGTAAGTAAAGGCGCTGAGGCCGCTACATAGGACACTTACTTCTGAAGTAAGTAAAAGCGCTGAGGCCACTACATAGGACATTTACTTCTGAAGTAAGTAAAGGCGCCGAGGCCGCTACATAGGACACTTACTTCTGAAGTAAGTAAAAGCGCTGAAGCCACTACATAGTACATTTCTTCTGAAGTAAGTAAAAGCGCTGAGGCCACTACATAGGACACTTACTTCTGAAGTAAGAAAAAGCGCTGAGGCCGCTACATAGGACACTTACTTATGAAGTAAGTAAAAGCGCTGAGGTCGCTACATAGGACACTTACTTCTGAAGTGAGTAAAGGCGCTGAGGCCGCTACAGAGGACACTTACTTCTGAAGTAAGTAAAAGCGCTGAGCCCGCTACATAGGACACTTACTTCTGAAGTGAGTAAAGGCGCTAGGACCGCTACAGACAACGCTTACTTCTGAAGTAAGTAAAGGCGCTGAGGCCGCTACATAGGACACTTACTTCTGAAGTGAGTAAAGGCGCTGAGGCCGCTACAAAGGACATTTCTTCTTAAGTAAGTAAAAGCGCTGAGGCCGCTACATAGGACACTTACTTCTGAAGTAAGTAAATGCGCTGAGGCCGCTACATAGGTCACTTAGTTCTGAAGTAAGTAAAGGCGCCGAGGCCGCTACATAGGACACGTATTTCTTAAGTAAGTAAAAGCGCTGACGCCGCTACATAGGACACTTACCTATGAAGTAAGTAAAAGCGCTGCGGTCGCTACATAGGACACTTACTTCTGAAGTTAGTGATCATGAAGGCGCTGAGGCCGCTACATAGGACACTTACTTCTGAAGTAAGTAAAGGCGCTGAGGCCGCTACATAGGACACTTACCTATGAAGTAAGTAAAAGCGCTGAGGCCGCAACATAGGACACTTACTTCTGAAGTAAGTAAAGGCGCCGAGGCCGCTACATAGGACACTTACTTCTGAAGTAAGTAAAAGCGCTTAGGCCGCTACATAGGACACGTATTTCTAAAGTAAGTAAAAGCGCTGAGGCCGCTACATAGGACACTTCCTTCTGAAGTAAGTAAAAGCGCTGAGGCCGCAACATAGGACACTTACTTCTGAAGTAAGTAAAAGCGCTTAGGCCGCTACATAGGACACGTATTTCTTAAGTAAGTAAAAGCGCTGAGGCCGCTACATAGGACACATACTTCTGAAGTAAGTAAAGGCGCTGAGGCCGCTACATAGGACACTTACTTCTGAAGTAAGTAAAAGCGCTTAGGCCGCTACATAGGACACGTATTTCTTAAGTAAGTAAAGGCGCTGAGGCCGCTACATAGGACACATACTTCTGAAGTAAGTAAAGTTGCTGAGGCCGTTACAGACAACACTTACTTCTGAAGTAAGTAAAGGCGCGGAGGCCGCTACAGACTACACTTACTTCTGTATAAGTAAGTGAGCTAAGACCGCTACAGACAACACTTAATTCAGTAAGTAAAGGCGCTAAGACCGCTATAGAGAACACTTACTTCTGAAGTAATTAAAGGCGCTAAGACCACTACAAAGGACTCTTACTGTTTGGAAAACAAATATGTTGTCTTGGCAAACAAAACCAAAACGTAACTTTTATACCCAAAACACTTACATACGTTTTACTGTGTGATCAGCCAAAACAGGCTTATGAACTCCATTGAAATTGCGTAGTTTACATAAATCAACTTTTTCCAGTTTGGCCTCAAAACAAAGATCTTTTCAATCTAATTTTATAAAAGATCGCTTAATAAATATTGACTTAATGCATGCGTATATTCTGCAGAAGGTTCTGTTAGACGTCAGAAGCATGTGGTGATCTTGGCATTGTTCACAACAAATTCAAATTTCAAACATATCTTCAAATCAACCCCCTCCCCCTTCCCTTTTTAAAGATTGATTCCGTGTTTGTAAGTTTACTTGTCGTAACAGGTGAGGTCTTCCTGTCGATGAATGTCTTTAATCGCACTTCCAAGTTAAATGGCGCATTCAGCCAGAGTTCTACCTGGTTTCCTTGACGTGAAGTGATTTTTTCCTCAAAAGGTCGTCGGTCTATCGTAATTTTCTTCTGTTTCTTATTCCGGTACTCATATTTACGATTGGATGGACTGGAACAATCTAAGTGCCACGTTTAAATCAAAGACACACAAGCATTAACGATCTCTTCGTCCGACAAATACTGACAAACAACTTGGACCTAGAGACTTACCGAAGCTGGTTGTTACGTGGCTACTGTAATATTGTTATACTTAGCCAAGGTCCGGATGTAAACAATATTAACTCAAAGGTAGACATTTGTTTACTTCATCTCTTACTTGGCCCGTATCTCAAACACTGGAATCAATTTATGCACATCCTTATAATTGGTATACGTGCCAAGACCGGCAATAAGGTAACAATGGATTTGGCTGTATTACATGTCGACACATGTAACATGCATTGTGCACCAGTAGGAACAGGTGAATGGGGTATTCATCTATTTGTAAGGTGTTAGAAGTCTGTTAATACAACAAGGGCGTAAAGACCCACACAATAGACCAAAGGAAGGTGGTAGATGTCAGGAAAGCCACGAAAGTATGAAAGTTTGGGAATAGGAAAATGTAGGTCTCAAATATCGCAAATAAATGATACATTTTTTTTATTATTGCTGGGATTTCAAATCAGTTACCTCAAATGATCATGCTGTTGGATACGCAAGTGCCTGAAGTCATATTAAACAAATACTGATTTAGTCTTTATAAAATACAAATTTCAATATTGAATAGCTCGCTTTAAAAAACAACTTTTTTTCAATGCCGTTTTAGACATTTAATAATAAGACAAGTGAAATATAAAACATAAATAAACAGATAAAATCACCAGCGTATAAACTTTGATATTAGACATAGGAAAGGTAGGTGCTTTCAGAGAGGGACTTGTTTGGTCTATAGCAATTTGACTAATAGGGTTCGTGACGTGTTTAAAACCTGTTCGTGCATTATTAAAGAAAACGGCCTGATTATCTGGATTAATGAATATTAATCGAAACATGCAGTTATTTTCAAAATTATAAATTACTTATATCAATAATACTTTCATGTCGTTTAAATTAGAGGAAAATTAATTACTTCACGGTTAATTTGTGACATAATTTTCTTTCCTGTGATGTAAGGAAAAATGTACCAGAGCTCGTTAAAACGAAATATGAAAAATAAAGTACCATGAAATACAGCGTACAGATAAGATATGGACCTTTCGATGAAATTTACTTATTTTTACAAAGTCTTTTAAGCTCTAAATGAATATTGGATGATAAGGGTGGGAACTTAAGTTTTTTCATCACTAACGAAATTACATAAAATTATGTAGGAATGTCTATAAAAATATCTAAAAGCTCTTTATACACATACTTTACATTAGTAAGGATGATACCGGTCTTATTTGTAAACCTCTATACGTACCGTCTATCTGTGATAATCGAGGGGAGTTGGAGAAAACAGAACAATCTCGTACAGAATATATCACTCTTTAGCTGATGATAAACAACATGGGATTCAAGGTTGTGCGTAGTGTCTGCTACAAACGAGATACTCTCAAGATGCTACAAAAACAAGAGATTTTAGCGCTTTAAAGACTTTAGTGTGTATGTTTTACAGATGATGGTTCGGATCCTACAAGGGAAAGAAAAAAGAACAATATCCTGTTCCCCTAGTTTTGATTGTTGTACAAGAATGCGTCATAACAAATGCCTGTTGGCCAAGAGTGTGTTGTTAAAGTCGTGAGGAAAGGGTAGTATTTCCTCCCTGCTTTTTACAATTTTCGTCGATGTGGGCCAATTATTCAAGAATGTTGTTCTTTATTCGCCAGTGTGCATTATACCACATTTTCTCTGCACTGCTGTGTCCGCCTGTTTCTGCTATTGTGTTACAGTACGTACGGAAACCTTTATTTTGCCGAACTCTCAAGATACAAATAACGATTTCAATCGAAATTTGTAATTTCCTCCAAACTGATTTATAGAATTGCTTGTTTGGTTTGATATGGTTTTACGCCCTATTGACAGCTAAGGTCATTTTAGGATGTGCCTCTGTTCGTGTTTTAATGTATGTGTCATGGGGGCAGTGTGTTGACGTGTTTGTCTTCCTGCGATAGCGCGGATCTGAGGCCGAATTTATAGTGCTATCTCACCGAAATGTATATTTCGAGGATGTTTTTCTTTTCTGTACATGTACAAAAGTTTTAACTGCCCAAGCTTCATATTAACGTCAATGATATTCTACAGGCAGAAATGTTGATAATAACACTAAAGCAATATTAGTATGGTTTAGCTTAATTAAGCACAGGGCTAACCAAGTTATCCCCTTAACCTCATCGAAATATACATTTATAGCTTTAGCATCCGACAGTGAAAACCAAGAGAGGTAAATCTGATAAATGAGTACAAAGAAAGATAGTAACCCCCAATGCTCGTAAGTTTTGATGTTTTCTGTATACAACATGAGCAAAGTAAACAACAATCATTTTCTATTGTTTGATCCTGGTGGTGGGTTTCAGAGTCTATGTAGCATATATATATACCATTACGCTATACATAGCTCACCTATTGTACATGTGCCTTTTTGTTTGGTCTTTTAAGTGTGTGTAAACATATTCGGCGATAAAATACAAATCATCGTTCCTTTGTTCTCATTGACTACATGTGTTTATGTGTTCCACATGTTGTCATTACAACGTCGGTACTTGGCACCAGGTGGCGACAGTTGTTGAAATGAAAACGGGGTCGTGCATAATCGTGCATCATGCACCTTTGTAGTGCATTCTATCGCCACGGTATAAAGTCGATCAGAAGAGGGGAATGTATCTGTCAGTCGGACAAGAAGAGATATCGCGCGCACTTTCTTACAGATTTGCCCACGGTTTATACCTGTTCGTGCGAGTGACGTCATTTGTATAATACTATACTTGAAGAAAGAACTAACAATCCTTCAACTTTATTTAGCCGATTAACACTACATTGTTTGTCAATATGCACGTGGCCAGGAGGTCACGAACATGTTTATTACACTATTCTGACGTCACCAATGCGTATATCCTGTTATTAAAGGCAATATATAATAAATGTAGCAAATATTTCTTATTTTTTGCAGAGTTAAATTGGTTTGATATTTTCATACATGTATAAACTTAATGTTCATGACATGTTTGACACATCTTACTAAATTACGGTCATTCTCGTTATCTGCTTAAAAGTTGGCAAACTTGTCTTTATTGAAATAAAAAAATAATCGTCACAAATACAGGAAACGATCTGGTGACGTACGATTTATTTATGAAGTTTGTAACCTTTACTTAAATGCAAAATTGTACAAAAACCTTAAGGATGAAATACGTCAGTCACCACACAGGTAGGCATATTATCCGGGGGGTCACACTTTGATATGGTCAGCGTACGTCCGGGGTGACAGAGGGCTTTCTGAAGTAACGTATCTAGCTAGAGACCTGAAAGGTACAGGTCAGCCTGCCATAGAAGCCATACAGTCACATCTAAGTTCTACATCTAAACACGAGGTGAACTAAAATTAATGATGTCGCTTTATAAGTACCAACCCTCGAGCTGTGCGGTTATCAGCACTCAGTACAATTTTCTTAACTACATGTACATAACATTATTCATCAATAGGATTGAGGAGTATTTTGAATGGGTGTTTAAAAAAATCGTACATGTTCGCTTTTAACCATCTAAGTATTCCATAGCTAGCATGTTAAGGAAAACTCTTAAAATTATTGATAACAAGGCTGATCCAGACCGCATTAAACAACCATTATTGCCGTATCCGGTTGTTAAAACCACGTATTAACCTCTGAGAAAGGCTATACATGTAAATGAGTACAGTATATCAACGCATGCGGGAGCCATTGTTTTTGTGTTTCCTTATTTTTCGGCGTGTATATGCTTACAGGGCGTCGAGCGTCCGAGGAACATAGCGCCAGAGGAGCCTCCCTCCCGCAGCTGGAAATAAATGAATTCTACTCGGCCGTTAAAGCAATCTCTCGTATCCTGGGATTCGAGATGTTTTAATGTGTATAGAGATAACAACATCATTTTATCAAACTAAAATTTTCAAGAAGATTTATTTTGTTCTTTCCCTTTTTATGATTGATACAGACGGTTCATATTAATCATAAAAAAAGAAATTGATAAAACTATATGATTAAAAACACATCTTGAAAATGTTAGTGTATGCTTGAGCATGCAAGCATACATGTATGCTACGCCACTGAATGCAACACATCTACATAGTTTAAAACTGTTTAAACAGATTTACATATGTTTATATTGTCTATATGTATCTACAATTTGACAGTGAACTTAAGACTGAATACTGTAGATCTGGTTTTATGACACCATGCACCTACATATTTATGATCTCTTTTTTGCAGTATCAATCGACGAGGGCCTCTAAACCATTATATTCAGCTTTAGGGGCGGCATTCCATTCTGTAACGTACAGAACAGGTATTAGAGGTGGATATTTATCTAAAACGTTCACACATGGCTCCGGCCTTCCATTATTGGGGGCGTTATATCTGATTAAATGCAAAAAATAAACCTCCCGTTTAATGGGAACCTTTTACATTTACTATTATTTGATTGCGAGCTGTTAAGGATAGTTTAAGACTGGATGGACGAGTAGCGTTTGGGTGTCCTGGACGGCACTTTAAATCCACGCCATTGTTGACCAAACCTAAGTGACCATAAACTGACCACACGCGAGCGCGGTCACTTTACTGTGGGGTATCGTCACTTAGACTAACTGCTGCTTCAGGCAAACATTACACTGATCTTGTTCCCTTCATGTTCCCTGTGAAAAGAAACTTTCATGAAAAACATACATTTCAAGAGAACAAAGGTTAACACGTGTCAGGTAAACACAGGATCAAAGATTTCTTGAAAATCTTTGTATAAACATGTATCTTTTAATGTGCGTTTTAACGGTTTTGAAAGAAATATCGTTTGTAGACGTTTCACTTTTGAATGACTATACCCAGTTTAGAACCAGTTTTCATAAAATAAATCATATCGATATCACTTGACAAAATGCACAAATAACAATTGAAAGTAAAGCAATTATTCACTTAAATATTTGTTCGGATTAATATAAACTTTATTTTACCACATTTATGAAATAAGTTTAAAGCCACAGTTAATTTATAGCCAGACACGACCCTGGCATATGGTTGACCTGGAACTAATTTTGAAAGTCACTTCGCCTCTGACAATGACTCCTGAACAAAAGCGCGTCACAATGGCGTCCGTTAAACTAATTTGTCGTTTCTGTTTCCAATCTTTCGCCAATGGGTTTCTTGTTGACGTTTCGAATTGATCACACAGCGAGATACCTCTTCCGATATTGGTGTTATTTCGTCCAGTTGTAACAGTTATTTGGTGTGTCTTTGTGACGTTTTGTTGATGGACGGCACTTTGACAGAATGGAAAACAACAAACATTGATGGTCATGCCGAGTGGTCAATCCATCTCGTCCAATATCTTCAGTAATCTATCACCGAATACTATTATGTCCAACATCTGACCACAGGGTTAGCCATCGGTGAAGGACAGCTATTTTACGGTCACTTTACTAAATTTCAGTTCTATGAAATAATGTACGAGAAGAAAAGGCCGTGTGAACTGTTGCAGAAAATACAATTTTCCAGTAGATTATGATTCTTATTAAACCGGTTTTAATTCTCCGAATTCATAAAAACGCAAGATGATTGTACTTGTATCATATTACTTCATATAACTCATCTGTTCGGGGTTCATACATCAATGTACGCTGTATCCCCCTCGCCCGCGCAAAGAAAAAACAACTTAATAAGAGTTTAAGTTGCCTGCATGAAACCAATCTTAAGACATTTTTGAAAGCAAAACCTATTTGATAAAAACTATTCTAAACTAGAATTACAGATTTAATAACGATGATGTCGGAACCAAACTTCGAAAAATGATATGTCTCTGTATTAGACGGTTCTCATAATCAGCGAGATTTATAGTCCCTAGCACGCGATTTCATAAACACAGCGCGTGCATGTTTTATTTATTTACTATCTGTGTTGCTTTATATACATTCCACGGACTTTTTGAAAAATCCTTGTTAAAAGCACAAATCTTCATCGAACAGGGTATTAATCAATCTGTAGACAATTCATGTATGGGTTGATGGTGCTTACAACTCTGTAAATTGACTAATGGCCAGAGGTGTTGTGAAGACGAACAATTTCAAACTCCGAAGCCAGATTCCGAGCCTTGACGGAATTAGCCGAGATGATCCCATTTGGCCATAACATTGCTGTAAATAATGGTGGTCGGGTGGCGCAGTGGATAACACATTCGACTTTTACCAAGGTGGATGAGGTTCGAATTGCCAATCGGACGTGAAAAGAGATGGTCACCCGCAAGACTATTTGGGTTTTTTCCGGGTACTCCGGTTACCTCCCACTATAAGACCCCCTGCGCTGTCACATCCTGGCCAACAAAAGATTGATTTATGAAAGTTGTACTACTTTGTTTCATAATTGTTATACAATTAATAAAGTTGATATGTTTTGCTGCAAATACTAATTTATATGTACTTAGACTTTCATTCCAATCCTGATATCAACAATCCATAAAATTCACTTGTTCCGTATTCAAATTAATATCCAACAAAGTTTCCAAAACAAAACTGAAAAAAACCCTTTATAATGATATGTTATTATTGATGATAGTAATAGGTTTGACTTGTAATTCCGACCGTAGGTTGATGTTCTTTGTACGACATTGCTTCAACGTGATGCAGTCGCTCCTAGACAAACCTAGAATTACACATGTTATCGGGAACATGCTTCAATGCATGCAGAGCATCAAGATATTTCAAATATTATAAAGTGAGAATCTATAAAACAATCTCCGAGTACTTAGATTATACCAGTCTGTAACCGTTGTACATTTGTATATACCCCTTCACGTCTGTCTGTTTGTACAGTGGAGAGGCGTGCACCGAACAGCGATGCACACTTGGCAGCAATGGAAATCACATTACGTGATACATATTGGCGTGTTATATACATGTACGCCAAGTGCCACACATATATAAGGTAATGACATTGGCAGACTTTCCAACTGTCTACATTAGCTCAAATATTTCCTCAATCTTCGTTAAAGCATGTCTCATCACAATGCTACAGCTTCCATACGGATAATTATTTCGGCAATAAATCGAACAGTAAAACTTGTCATAACCGACCAGTACAGGGACTTATACAATAAATCTTGTCATAACCGACCATTACAGGGACTTATACAGTAAAACTCGTCATAACCGACCAGTACCGGGACTTATACAGTAAAACTTGTCATAACCGACCAGTACCCTACAGCTTCCATACGGATAATTATTTCGGCAATAAATCGAACAGTAAAACTTGTCATAACCGACCAGTACTGGGACTTATACAGTAAAACTTGTCATAACCGACCTGTACATGGACTTATACAATAAATCTTGTCATAACCGACCAGTACCGGGACTTATAAAGTAAAACTTGTCATAACCGACCAGTACCGGTCATAACCGACCATTACAGGGACTTATACAGTAAAACTCGTCATAACCGACCAGTACCGGGACTTATACAGTAAAACTCGTCATAACCGACCAGTACAGGGACTTATACAATAAATCTTGCCATAACCGACCAGTACAGGGACTTATACAATAAATCTTGCCATAACCGACCAGTACAGGGACTTATACAGTAAAACCTGTCATAACCGACCAGTACAGGGACTTATACAGTAAAACTTGTCATAACCAACCAGTACAGGGACTTATACAATAAATCTTGCCATAACCGACCAGTACAGGGACTTATACAGTAAAACTCGTCATAACCGACCAGTACAGGGACTTATACAGTAAAACTCGTCATAACCGACCAGTACCGGGACTTATACAGCAAAACTTGTCATAACCGACCAGTACCGGGACTTATACAGTAAAACTCGTCATAACCGACCAGTACCGGGACTTATACAGCAAAACTTGTCATAACCGACCAGTACCGGGACTTATACAGCAAAACTTGTCATAACCGACCAGTACCGGGACTTATACAGTAAAACTCGTCATAACCGACCAGTACAGGGACTTATACAGCAAAACTTGTCATAACCGACCAGTACCGGGACTCATACAGTAAAACTTGTCATAACCGGCCAGTACCGGGACTTATACAGTAAAACTTGTCATAACCGACCTGTACATGGACTTATACAATAAATCTTGTCATAACCGACCATTCCAGGGACTTATACAGTAAAACTCGTCATAACCGACCAGTACCGGGACTTATACAGTAAAACTCGTCATAACCCACCAGTACAGGGACTTATACAGTAAAACTTGTCATAACCGATCAGTACAGGGACATACAATAAATCTTGTCATAACCGACCAGTACCGGGACTTATACAGTAAAACTCGTCATAACCGACCAGTACAGGGACTTATACAGTAAATCTTGTCATAACCGACCAGTACCGGGACTTATAAAGTAAAACTTGTCATAACCGACCAGTACCGGGACTTATCCAGTAAAACTTGTCATAACCGACCAGTACCGGGACTTATACAGTAAAACTCGTCATAACCGACCAGTACAGGGACTTATACAATAAATCTTGCCATAACCGACCAGTACAGGGACTTATACAGTAAAACTTGTCATAACCAACCAGTACAGGGACTTATACAATAAATCTTGCCATAACCGACCAGTACAGGGACTTATACAATAAATCTTGCCATAACCGACCAGTACAGGGACTTATACAATAAATCTTGCCATAACCGACCAGTACAGGGACTTATACAGTAAATCTTGTCATAACCGACCAGTACCGGGACTTATACAATAAAAATTGTCTTAACCGACCAGTGCAGGGACTTGTACAGTAAAATTTGTCGTAACCGACCAGAGATTTGAACAGTAAAACGTGTCTAAACCGAACATTACAGGGACTTTTACAGTAAAACTCGTCATAATTGACCAGTTAACGGACTTGTACAGTAAAACTTATCATAAACGACCAGTACAGGGACTTTTACAGTAAAACCTGTCTAATCCGACCAGTACGTGGACAGCTCAGCCAACGGCACAGACTGATTCGGTAGTCAACGTAGCCGACGTTGCATCTCGTCCCATACGTTAGCGATGGGCGAAAGGTCATGTGATGATGCAGCGTAACAAGGCCGTCTTGCACAGACGGGATGACGTGATCGTGTAGGCTCTTATCGCGCTAGGTGTGCACCGGTGATTTTTCCATCAATGACCACCAGAGTCGTTCTGACGTTCGTTGTTATGCTTCCCTTGACCTTTACAATACCTTTGCCGAGGGAACGACGTTCCACGACACAATAGAAAATGTTCTCCAACGCGACGGTTCTCTAGATCTGGAGCAGTCTTAACTACTAATTACCAATTGGCGTCAAATCCCGTCGAGTAAAGCGGATGAGTCGTCTGCACCAAGCAAAAGAGTCCAGCATGATGACCCCTTTTGAAGACGGGAGGATAGCTGGACGTCATGGACGAATGTGCCGTTCACACAGGAAGTTTCTTCCAGTTTTAAGACTGATTCTCCGTAATCCACGAATGCATCTCATCGTCAAATCTGTAGTTTGGAAGCGGTTCCGCAAATGTACATCTCGGATGTAATTTTCCTAACGTAATGACGTCACAAGCGGACATCCTGACCTGGAGCGGACCCTGGGCCCGTATTCACGAAGCCGTTCACTTGCTCATGCAAGGATTTTGAGCTCAGTCGAAGTTTTTGTTCTGTTTATCAATCATTAAAAAATTATATCAATGATTTGGAAAACTTGAAGTTTAATACTGTTTACATTTGCCTTTATGTTTGTTTGACTACTGGAGACGTATCCTTAAGGCACGGGTAGTGTCCCGATGCACACTAAAGGGTCCAGGGACAACGTTTAGGGCGACACAAGTCTGAATCATTCAAAACGCTTATTACCTGCGGACCTTTTTTACCCAGTCTATACATAACTTTCAAAACACGTTCACCAGTAATAAAATTGTTTCTCTCATTTCTTAGATGTAAAGATTTACTCAACAGTAATAAAATTGATAATAATTGTCAAACTTACTTGTTTACAAAGCAAAATGCGACATTCTGCACGTGCACAAGGACAAAAGAATGCACGTGCAGAAAAGCAGAAAACGCATTAATCCGTCAAGGTTGTTGAGGAGTGTAAATATGTTATTGGGGTAGAATTTCATGTTGAAAATAATATATCACTAGTGGGTTTTTTTGTGCATGTACAGGATCTGTATGTTCGCGGTTTCTTTTTTTGCCGTTTCTCGGCATCGAATCTTATATAACAAATTGAAATTATTCATACATGTATATTGTTTCCTTTTAAAAGTAAAAGAAAGTGTCTGTTGTTTCTCTGTCATAAAACGGCGTGCTCAAAAAAAGGGAATAGCAAACGTATTACTATTTGCAAGCAGTTTCCACATAAGATCTGAACACGGTTATCCTTACATCAGTGTAGTTTTATACAAAACTGTTACATTATTCATATCTTGACATAATTTATGTAATGGTTTCAATTTCCTTTTTAAATTGTGCATGACTTGATGATACGGTTTTGATATTGTGAGAATAGTGTATCTAAACAACATAATACCGATAATAGCACGAGAAAGCTCTACTCTACGTAGGTAACCAACCCTCGGATCAGGATCGTCCGTGTCCCGCCGAGAAATAATCACCAAGTTATGTATGGGAGTTACTGGAGATATCGCAACTTTGACTTGTTTCTTTTCAAGCGTGGATATGACCTAGATTATGACTATAGTGCCTCCCTCTGGCGGTGCATTTAGATATAATAATACACTTTTAAGTGCTTATAGAAACAGGATAATATGTGATTATTGTGTTCCGCTTGATGATATTTTTTTTCAATATGCGGCAATTATTAAGAGGTATGATATGAATAAAGCTGACAGCTTTGTATAAAATTATATGTAATCGGAAAGAAGGCGCCGTATTGAGGACGGTGCAACATATAATAGGGATACACAACTACATATTTTACTGCGCTTGTCTTTAGACAGTGTTGCTGTGTATATATTACTCTAACAGGCAATTAAATGTACATAATATGTCAGGAAGCTTTCTAAACAATATTGTATACCAAACAGGTGAAATGTACACATATCTGTACTCGTGGGATTACATCATCTACTACTGTCACATGCCGAGAAAAGAAAGGGAAAGTGACGGCTGAAGCATTTTATAGTTGTATATCATTTTGTATATTTATGTTTCATAATGTAAATGTTATTACAGCTGTTTACCGCGGTGAAAGGAGTTTGAAAGTAAAAGAATCGTACAACTTTCATATCTGGTCACCTTCATTTCCATTTAAAATGACACAGAAATAGTATACAGCCACTGTACCTTTCCTTATTCTGATTTACAGTTATACCTGGTACAGTATAACGACCACCTGTTTATTGTGACCACTTGGCTGTCCATTACTACAGCCAAACCTGTCTTGTAGATAAACCTGTACATGAAGTTACATGTATAACCCGTCTATAGCTATAACCCGTATATAACTGTAACCTGTATATAACTATAACCCGTCTATAACTGTAACCCGTCAAAAACTGTAACCAGTATATAACTGTAACCCGTCTATAACTGTAACTCGTATATAACTATAACTCGTATATAACTATAACCCGTATATAACTATAACCCGTATATAACTGTAACCCATTTATAACTATAACCCGTCTATAACTGTAACTCGTATATAACTGTAACCCGTCTATAACTATAACCTGTCTATAACTGTAACCCATCTATTTCTATAACCTGTCTATAACTGTAACATTTATAACTATAACCCGTCTACAACTGTAACCCGTCTATAACTGTAACCCATTTATAACTATAACCCGTATATAACTATAACCCGTCTATAACTGTAAATCATCTATTTCTATAACCTTTCTATAACCTGTCTATAACTGTAACATTTATAACTATAACCCGTATATAACTATAACCCGTATATAACTGTAACCCGTATATAACTATAACCCGTCTATAACTATAACCCATCTATAACTGTATCCCATATATGACTGTAACTNATATTACTGTAACCCGTCTATAACTGTACCCCGTCTATAACTATAGCCCGTCTAAAACTGTAACTCGTATACAACTGTAACTCGTCTATACTATAACCCGTATATAACTATAACCCGTCTATAACTGTAACCCGTCTATAACTGTAACCCGTCTATAACTGTAACCCGTATATAACTATAACCTGTATATAACTGTAACCCGTCTATAACTGTAACCCGTCTATAACTGTAACCCGTATATAACTATAACCCGTCTATAACTGTAACCCGTCTATAACTGTAACCCGTCTATAACTGTAACCCGTATATAACTATAACCTGTATATAACTGTAACCCGTCTATAACTGTAACCCGTCTATAACTGTAACCCGTATATAACTATAACCCGTCTATAACTGTAACCCGTCTATAACTGTAACCCGTCTATAACTGTAACCCGTATATAACTATAACCTGTATATAACTGTAACCCGTATATAACTGTAACCCGTCTATAACTGTAACCCGTATATAACTATAACCCGTCTATAACTGTAACCCGTCTATAACTGTAACCCGTCTATAACTGTAACCCGTATATAACTATAACCTGTATATAACTGTAACCCGTCTATAACTGTAACCCGTCTATAACTGTAACCCGTATATAACTATAACCCGTCTATAACTGTAACCCGTCTATAACTGTAACCCGTCTATAACTGTAACCCGTATATAACTATAACCTGTATATAACTGTAACCCGTCTATAACTGTAACCCGTCTATAACTGTAACCCGTATATAACTATAACCCGTCTATAACTGTAACCCGTCTATAACTGTAACCCGTCTATAACTGTAACCCGTATATAACTATAACCCATATATAAATGTAACCCGTCTATAACTATAACCCGTCTATAACTATAACCCATATATAACTATAACCCGTATATAACTGTAACCCGTATATAACTGTAAACCGTCTATAACTGTAACCCGTCTATAACTATAACCCGTCTATAACTCTAACCCGTATATAACTGTAACTCGTCTATAATTATAACCCATATATATCTATAACCCGTATATAACTATAACCCGTCTATAACTGTAACCCATCTATAACTATAACCCGTCTATAACTGTAACCCGTATATAACTGTAACCCGTATATAACTGTAACCCGTCTATAACTGTAACCTGTCTATAACTGTAACACATCTATAACTATAACGCGTCTATAACTGTAACACATCTATAACTATAACGCGTCTATAACTGTAACACATCTATAACTGTAACCCGTCTATAACTGTAACATATACCTTCTATATAACTGTAACCCGTCTGTAAACAACTGGACTAAGGGAAATAACTGCTACATTTCTGTCGTTTTTCCAGGACTACCTTGAACATAACCACGGTTGGGGCCCCTGGGGTGAGTGGACCAGATGTAACGCCCAGTGTGGAACTGGGTCCATGACCAGAGATCGGGCGTGTCTCCGTGAAAATCACGCGTAAGTGATCGACAAAGTTAGGGGGACATTTAATTTGTACAACGTATCTAAGTATGGTGGCTTATTTTCTATCAATGTAAACATTACCGGAAACATCTAGGCTAGGGTTATTTATATTTTTTCATTTTTTTAACACGGTAGATGCTTAGCAAGACCTGATGCGAAACAGAGCTAGCTATCATTATTCTATTTGTGTTAAATTCCTTCTTGCCTGTGCGAAAGGAATGTTACACGTACTCTTGGTAGTTTTTCATATTGTGTCGTTACAGGTACTGATTATATTCGTTAATATTTATCAACTTAAACTACAAAAGTGGAAGTTTAGTTTAAAAATGTTTCAACAATTATTGGAGAGTGTGATTTGATAGATGGATAGAATAGACTTTTGTTGTTGATTTTTTTCTCTTGTTTTTATTTATAGTTGCCATGGAAGCCGTTTGCAGTTTAAAGTTTGTAATACTCAGGTATGGCATGAAGTTTACTTCGATACATACACTTAATTAATAGTTTCAAAATGTCATTTAACTATAGAGTCTACAATGCTGCAGTTCTATTAAATCTTGTTAAGCGTCGCTCGCGAGTTCAAACATTTCACGAACGTTTTACCTAGACAGTTAAAAATGAGCCACATCATAAAATTTCTTCAATTTTGCGACACCATCGTGATAAGCGCAATTGTAGCCATAATATTCGATGAATAGACTCGTTTTTGTTCTTGCTCATTTCGCTTCAGTGGTTTCCCCCTACATTTTTTAGTCTTTGTGA
The DNA here is from genome assembly GCF_002113885.1 of Mizuhopecten yessoensis. Taxonomy (NCBI): domain Eukaryota; kingdom Metazoa; phylum Mollusca; class Bivalvia; order Pectinida; family Pectinidae; genus Mizuhopecten; species Mizuhopecten yessoensis. The sequence goes on from NW_018407811.1 coordinate 155,864, forward strand.
TGAATCACATAGGATCTTGCATTATTTCACATTTGTTTGACATTGAAGGCGTGTCAAGCAGGTCAGACGACTTTGAGGGAACAGCTCTGCTCCTCTCACGACGGGGAGGACATCGGCCACGGACGTTACAGATGGGCGCCTTACATGATCTGTGAGTTACCTCCCCTCATTTAAATTGCATTTGGCTAAGTTATACAAGTTGGCTTTATTACTAAATGATGGTTAAAGTGAGACGTCTGTCTATTCATACTCATTGTACACATGCATCAAATTAGGTGTAGTTACATGTTTGTAAGAATTTCAAAGATTGTATCAATTCAGGATGATTCGGAGGAGATTCCTAGGCTTCAGGATCCTAATCATCCCTCCAGCCTAATAAAAACATACATTTTCTGTCTTTTCCCCATTTGGAAAACCACACATTAAGAAACGGAATGAAAACCTCTAACTGTCGGCCTTCTACCTCCATTCCAAAAGCGCTCCACACGGAGAAAAATGTCAAAATTTATGAACTTGTAATTCGGATTGTAATAATGTTCTGATGTCTAATTTGAAAGATACACAAGAACGAATGAATTAGTTACATCTGTTAGTAGATAAATTCACAAAACCACAGTTGTATGCATTTTGAGGTAGTATATAGCATTAACTGATTAAGAGTGTTGGTAAATCCGCAACACCGCCAAAAGCCTTTACAAAATCAATTCTACCATATGCAGTATTTGCCCGCATTGTTATGGCCTCGTCTGTTTGTCACTTATATATAATTAATACAATATCAATAAAGGAACCTTCTTCTAAATTGTAACAGAATGCCGATAAAAATATAGAACAAAATAATGAAATGACCTCTTTGAACCTCTTCACAACGTTCACCGTACAGATATATGTTCTCGGGGGTTTCCGGCACAATCGAATGCTTTCCCGATTGTGCCGGAAAGGTCCGATAATGTGCGACTGCAATGCAAAACAAGATTGTTAACAGTTGTCGATGAATCAGACGAAAATTGACATTTTCCTAACATCCAGCCAAATATTTCTGAGTAATACATAGAAAAGGTAGGGTTTTCATGAACTGTCACAACAAAGATATTGGTCAATTTCTTTGTATTAATAATGCGACCTTTGCACTTTGCAGTTGACGGAAGGTGCGAATTGACATGCCATGCGCGAGGTCAAGGGTTCTATACGACGTTTAAGGATCCTATCACTAATGGAACCGTGTGCAAAAAGGACGGGTCATCAGTTTGTGTGCAGGGCGTGTGTAAGGTAAGAAGAGAGTTGGCGAGGAACGTCTGACGTCACAAATCGTGCAGTTACGTGATACCTTAATCAAGCAATATATTTATTATTTATTACATCCGTAGATAAAACTTGATTAAAACTTACACTTTTGTAGTTTAAGCACAGGATACAAATTAAGCTGTATGATAAACGTAATAATTTAAGACAAAAATGGATCGTGAACATTCCTTTTCGTGATAGCATATTCCCTGTATCCAGGTCCTCGGTTTACATGCCGCAGTTAATATGATATCAACGGGCTTGCTAGGAATATCCCAATTTCCGTTAAAGATGTCGAATGATGAATTTTCGAATGAAGAATGAAGAATATGAGCAAGTTTTCTGGATGCCATATTCTCATCGGAAAATACTTTTGTTTCTTGTGCGATATTAATATCGTTTTTTTGTGATGTTCACACGTGTAGCTGATGGTTTTGTTACCACTCAGATTTGAACTTTAACATGGCAATTACTCGATGAAGCTGAAGACGCTTACTTTTGATTTTGGGTTCGAATTACATTTTTGTTAACACTTAAAACTAGAACTAGCACAACGCAAAACACACATACAGAACGCCAAGCAACGAGTAACACTGATCGACCACGATTGTGTATGGATGCGAAAACGATGATGATGATGATGATGATGATGATGATGATGATGATGATGATGATGATGATGATGATGATGATGTTGGTGAATCGTTATTTATTTAATGAATTTATAAGCGAGTGTGAATTGTGAAAGTAAATATATATGTAAGTTTAGACAGTGTAATTGAAGAAAATAAAAAAAAATAACAAATAAGAGAGAGGTGTGAATAGAAGAGGATGATTAAATGTGGTACTGATGAAGAGGTGGGTGATGTAAGATACGACGAGTATGATTAGATGTGGTACTGATGAAGAGGTGGGTGATGTTAGATACGATGTGGTACTGATGAAGGGGTGGGTGATGTTAGATACGATGTGGTATTGATGAAGAGGTGGGTGATGTTAGATACGATGTGGTATTGATGAAGAGGTGGGTGATGGTAGATACGATGTGGTATTGATGAAGAGGTGGGTGATGTTAGATACGATGTGGTATTGATGAAGAGGTGGGTGATGTTAGATACGACGATGATGATTAAATGTGGTATTGATGAAAAGGTGGGTGATGTTAGATACGATGTGGTATTGATGAAGAGGTGGGTGATGTTAGATACGACGAGGATGATTAGATGTGGTACTGATGAAGAGGTGGGTGATGTTAGATACGATGTGGTATTGATGAAGAGGTGGGTGATGTTAGATACGACGATGATGATTAAAAGTGGTATTGATGAAAAGGTGGGTGATGTTAGATACGATGAGGAGGATCTGATGATGTTTTATGACATGACGATGTGTGGATAGTGTTGAGTGGAGATGATGATATAACTGTGTGATGATGATAATGTTAAATATGAGGATGGTTGAGGGGTGTGTGAATGCCATTTTTATGAATATTTCAAAACTCTTTCTAGAAATTTAACACAAAAAAAATGGAATAAAAATTGATGTGTAAAACTGAGTGAAAGAGATACGGAAACCCTCCTACGTTGGGCGCATTTATTGTTCGGGGAATTGAACCCAGGGCCCTTCAACTCTGGCAATCCCTATCCCAACTATTGCTGGAGAAATAAAACAATTGCAACCTAAAACCCCTGTTTGTTTATTTCCACAGCGCGTTGGGTGTGATGGCGTTGCTGGGTCACACACGACAAACGACCGATGTAGGGTGTGCGGGGGTGACGGAACCACGTGCCAGATTTTTGTCGGGGTCAAGGATGATCCCACATTGACTAATGGCTACAGCTTTGTACAGACCGTTCCTATCGGCTCAACCTACATTAATATTACACAGCTGGCAAGGAGCAGAAACTATATAGGTTGGTATTTCTGATTGGCTGAAGTTATAGCCTAGCAAAGATTACCATAACGTCAAATACTTTTCGTTATGTTTTCGTTCTATTTCGGAATAAGAAGATAATGTTGGGCGGTTTCAGAGGTATAAAACACTGTCAGTCACTTTTTTCTGATTATGTGTCGCCGAGGGCTCATAGTTAATATAAGGTGTAATTAGGAAAAAAAAGTATAGTAATAGATCGTTGATGTTCAAGTTTTTTTATAAGGTAATATACAACTGAACGGAGCCATAAGTAAAACGGATACAAGATAGCTTCCTTCGAATTTAAAGCTGTGGCAATCTTTAGTATTTGGATATCTTTTTTTTCTTCGAAAGTAGTTTGGAAAATAATTGTGTTTTAAATAAGCCAGAGTTATCGCTCTCTGTTTCAGCTTTAAAGGTCAAAGATGGTCCTTATTTCATGAACGGTAATAGGCGTCTGTCCCGTCAGGGGCCAATTCTGGGGGCCGGGACCACATTCCATTACCACAGGAGACACACGCGCAAGTGCCCGGGGGAGTGTGTCCTTTCAGATGGCCCGACGACTCAGGACGTAGACATTATGGTAGTCGACTATCATATCTTTATACTTTGATATGTTCGGAGACTTTTGTAATCTTCTTGGTGAACATCCTTGACTTTTCCCACCAGAATGCACAGGAAACCATTCTGAATATGTCCAGGACACTTTGTCACTTTCTAAAGGATATAAATGGGAAATGTATCGATCAATTTAACATGCATACATTTGTTTAATATTTGTTGCACATTTTATATATGCTGTATTAATTTTACCCACTTTTTATTATTTTTTCCCCACAGGTTTTAGCATTTGGACAGAACAGCGGGATAATGTATAGATATGCCGAGCCGGTCATACAGACGGACCCCATCCCTACACGGAACTCTTACGCCCTGGAGGACATTACTCCCACCTTCACCGACCTGTTTGACCGATTCGACGATGATGACAATGATACTGTTGTGACCGTTACTTCAAAATCAGATTTAAATTCCAGCGGATCAGGAACAAACGAAACTGATTTGAAAGTAGATGGTGCCGTCATAGTGCAGGACGCATTTCTAGGACCGGAACCGGAGGTGGCGTCAACTGTCACATCCGACCAGGAATCTAATTCCGAAACGTCGGGTACAAATGACGGAACACGGACACCGGGTTATACACAGAGTTTCGATTTTATGGATAAAATGAAGGAACGCCAAAATAATGGGCATCACAATACTGGACATCAAAACAATGGACATCAGAATAATGGGCAGCAAAACAATGGACATCAGAATAATGGGCAGCAAAACAATGGACAACAAAATAATGGACAACAAAATAATGGACAATACAACACAGGATATGCCAGTGGTGACGGTGATTTTGTGAATACACCCCTGGCCGATACTGTTGGTACAAATGATAATATCATTGTTGTAAATCCGGAGGAGTCCGTGTACGTCTCCGGTTCGGGCGAAACAATATCCGGACGGTATCAGTGGCGGACCGTTGGCTACACGGAGTGTAGTCGATCCTGTGGGACAGGTGAGCCTAGCTATTTGTATCCGGAAAATCTCATTTCGGGTTCAAATTTAAGAAGTCAATGAAAAAAAATATTCAAAATGTTGTAAACATTCAGGTGGTAAAGACATAATTTTTAAATATGATTTGTAGTCCTACACATTTACAAATTGATTTAGTTTTAAGATATAAAAGAACAGACGCGTGGCTGCCATGTAAAGCCACAAAGCACTTACACGCACATCGAAAAAACCCATGTGCTATTTCATTTGTATTTCTTGTGTATGGTCCGAAATAGTGACACACACTTTTATGTGGCACAGCTCTGTTGTCTGATTGGTAAACCTGGGTACATGTAGTTACCTTAGATATGTTATTCCGTCTTAACGTATTGCAGAGTTATCTTCTCTTGGGAGCAGGTTTGATTGTTACGTCATTGGTCTGTGTGAGAAAATTACGTCGTTTTCTCAAAAATTGATGACGGTTCTCTCACAAACAAGTGACGTAACAATCAATCCCTGTTCCCAAGATAAGATAACTCTGCAATACGTAAAGACGGAATTGGCACCTTTGACAAACTGAGTCTGTTATCTCAATTCTAGGCTACCAGAGACCAGACATTATATGTGCCGTCTTTGGTACGCCTGTCCGACGATCCAAGTGTCGGAATATTCCGTTACCAAGTCGGGACGCCGTTCCATGCAACGTTCAGATGTGTCCGGACGATCGGTGAGTGTACGCTGAAACGTACGGAGGATATGACGCTGGAAGGCGTGTTCCTTTGTCCAGATGAATTCTCGGGGTTGCAGAGAGCACAAGTATTCCTGTTTAACACGAACAATTTGATCTGACCCTTCCATATCCGAATGGTTAGATTTATAATAAGATCAATTAAATACTTTACGAGACACATTTGTGATGAATAGTTGAAACGTCTCATTTAACTTAGCTTAGAACAGCCATACTTTATTTAAAAGCGACCTTAACAAAGCTATAAATTCAAGATTGATACTTCTTCAAAAGATAATAAATGCAATAAGCATGAAAATTGAAATCACAACTTTTTCATTTTTAAAACAAAAATCTGCATTTGTTTTTGACGATACAACTTTTCTACAGCCCTGCAAGATGGGAAGCTTCTGATTGGTCATCGTGTAGTGTTACGTGTGGATCGGGGAGTCAAAGACGTCACGTCCGGTGTGTCAAGTATGTCGACATGAACACTGTCATTGAGGTCAGCCCAGAGAACTGTGCATACTCCGCTAAACCGGATGCTATCCAAAGTTGCAGGGATGAGGAATGCTATCAGTGGAGCACTGGACAGTGGTCAAGGGTAAAATACGGGACATTTGTATGAACAGTGGTCAAGGCTTATCTGTTGCTATGTTACGTCATTGGACAGTGGATAAATGTCTTGATTTTCAGGGAACAACAGTCCAACCTTGTACTAAAGTAGTTTCCTAATTTTAGATTGTACAATAAGAAATATTTCAACCAATTTTCACAAAACTTGATCGCGGTACTGTGATTGTTGTATCGTCCCAGAAAATTTAAGAAATCTTTATTGATCTTAAATTATTGTATGAAATCCTTTCTCAATATTAACGGCTAGTAATTAAAACTAGTTGAAACGTCTCTTTCTCTCAAGTATTGTTGAAATTATAGTTAGATAATTGTTTCTTATGGTAATAACTACGGTTTACTGGACCGGTTCTGTGAGAGTAATAAAATGTTGCAAAAAGTGTAAAATAGGTTTGGATGTTTCTTTCACACTCAAAAATTGAGAATCCAGATAAGGTTAAGAATACCATATTTTCTAATTCATTACTTCCGGTTGCACTATTGCATGATATTTGATTATTCCGCTGTGATTATTTTTGGATGATTAAAGTTGTTTCAATTTCGAATATTTTGAAACATAAATAAAATTATATAAAAGGAAAACAGAAATTCCAGTGTTCGAGTTCTGTACCTATTCAATGCCAGTCCGACAATTCTCTAACGTTGTTTTCAAAGACTTGTAAATGCACAGTTTCAAAATGAAAGATGATTACTCGGCCACGAGATTATTCATTCACGGTTTATTTTGTATCTTAAAATAATGGAGGGTACAAGTCGGAATGTCAACTTTGATACGAAGCGAGACTATTTTACATTTTACATTGTAACAAGTGGAGTCGGATGCTTAGATATACCGTCAGTTGTACGCACACGTTGTCGAAAAAGATACGGTCCATGAAATATATTTCATTTCTATATATTTCATTATTTTTCTCAGTGCTCCACTTCCTGTGGGTCAGGGATGCGAACGAGACCAGTCAACTGTGTGACCATGAGTGGCCGAGCGGTAGTGGAAAGCGCGTGCGGCCGTAGTTCAAGACCCGTGTCCTCGACAAGCTGTTCCGAGTCAGACTGTTATAATAATAATGTTCCAGTGGGAGACAGCTCCGACACAAACTGGTACTACACACAGTGGAGCTCAGAGGTAATTACTGATAAACTTGTACCGAATCAGACTGTATAACATGTTCCTGTGGGAGACAGCTCGGATACTAACTGGTACTACACACAGTGGAGCTCAGAGGTAAGTACAGATAAACCTGTACCGAGTCAGACTGTATAACATGTTCCTGTGGGAGACAGCTCGGACACTAACTGGTAGTACACACAGTGGAGCTCAGAGGTAAGTACAGATAAACCTGTACCGAGTCAGACTGTATAACATGTTCTGTGGGAGACAGCTCGGACACTAACTTGTCTTACACACAGAGGAGCTCAGAGGTAAGAACGTTTATGTAAAAATGGTAAAACCCAAATATGGAGTCATCCGTTTCTTTTGCCGCAACGTTTACCAAACAAAAAGCACCCTGTTTTTCTACTGAACAAATTTTTAACATGCGTCTTCCTCTCTAACGACAATATTTCAGTTTTCAAATGGTACTGTATGAAGAGGCTTTTAGTATACCAGGTTCTACGCTATTCGTTTGGCCCAAATGGCAAACTTTATTGCAAATTGATCGGCCATTACACAATTTATTAAAGGGTATGGAATACAAATAATGATAAAAATAAATAAATTCCTCATTTATATGAAATATTTTAAAAAATGTCTGACGAACATGAATATCTGAACGATTTCATGGAACTTCCTTACCAGGCTTTGACAACTGGCCATATACCGGTATACATGGCAATTAATTCAACATGTATGACCAAGTGAAAACGAATAGAAAAAACACAAATCGACCCACGAGTCGCAGGGCCTAACTGACGATACAATGGTATGTGCTCGTTGTTTGTTACTTTCGCACTAAAGGCTGATTTCTGATTGGTCAGTTTAGTGTGACAATAACCAAAAGTACCATTAGTCGCAGCGGGGAAAAACTAGGAATTTATTTTCAATGCAAAAACCTTTATATTTTACCGGTAAAAATATAAGAAATAGTCGTACAACTATGGCAAATAATTCAACCTTAAAACATGTTACTTTGCGAAAATATTATCAAATACATCAAATATGGAGTCAGATGTATATAGTATCTCGACCCTGAAGGTAAAAAATTACTTACATTGTATATATTGTATATATAGATTGTCAACATTCGTGTACTTCCATCCAGTTTGATCTTTACTAACCTATTGACTAACCTTAAGTCTCGTGTAGACCTGTTTGATATTTATCAACTAATAGCCTAACCCATGCTATCTACTTCCGCCCAGTGTCCAGTAGATTGTGGGGACGGCGCACAGAACCGGAAGATCGCTTGTCTGAGGCGGGACGGTTATGCCACCTCGGAACAATCGTGTTCTGTCTCCATGAAGCCTTCCGTCTCCAAATCCTGCACGACCAGGGGCCAGTGTGGGGCCTACTGGTTTACTGGCCCATGGAACAAGGTATATATCTATTTATAACAGACGTAGAATGACGTCATATACTTACCATTCTATATGTGGAGGTGATGAAAATGTCATTGAACTATTCTTTTTTAAAGAAAATATTGTATATATTGAAAGCCAGTAGAAAATGTCATACTTCTTCATTATTTGGAATTGTACAATAAATGTAGTCACTTTCAAGGTGAATCTAAGGACGCAATAATATTATTCGTGTGATAATTAAAATGTATATACATCCATGTGATATTTTTTACTACTTATTGACATCTTTATTTTCAAGTGTAACGTCACCTGTGGAACCGGAAGTCAAACTCGGTCAGTTCTGTGCGTGCGCAAAAACACCAATGGGATGGCGAATGTAATTTCCGACTATTATTGTAATTCAGAAGACAAGCCCGACACTACTACTTCCTGTCAGCTGACCCGGTGTAGACCAGAGTGGTTTATATCAGAATGGGGACAGGTACGTCAACAAAGGCCAGGTTCATGGTGCGCGATGTTGAATTTGAAGTGATGTTTGGGCAGGGAAACAGTTTAAACCTTTCGATGTATTTTACCTCCGTTTCTTATATCGGGAATTGATTACAACATACTCAATGTACTTTCCATTCAAAGCAGTATTATCTTACGGCTAAATATTGATTCGAAACAATGGGTATTGCTTCGACCACAATGACGTCACATTCTTACTTACACGTAGTAGTGTAATTCAAACGTAAGTCCATGAAGTGATTATCAACTTAGATGTTTAAGAAAGCATCGATATGCTCCTAGTAAATGTACTGTAGGATAAGAACTATGAAATTATCCATCAAAGCAAATTTTACCCGTTTTATTGAAATAGCCAGTATCTTAACAAATGTAAATATTATTTTCAGTCGTCCATTTAACGACTCTCGGTCAACAGAAATAGCGTCCTCAGGGGTGGGTCATTCAGTTATCTACAGTCATACGGGTATATTTGCTAAAATGTTATGCCAGGTATTGGTTCAGTTTAAACGTTGCTGTATTTGGTGTATTTACTGCGATGTCGGATTGTCATATTAAACTCCATGACAATTACGGGCGTGTGTAGTTTATTTTAGCCAAAACGGAAACAATGGAATCAGCAATTCAAATTGAGGCTTATGCATTTTTTAAACTGTTTATTTACGAAATACCTGTAATATTTGACGTCATTTCTTTTGAAATCAGTGCTCTGTAACTTGCGGAAGGGGCGTACGCTCAAGAGAAGTCCGGTGTTTAGACGCAAACTACAGACTTGTAGGCGGATGTGATCCAACCCTTCAACCGGAAACAACGGAGCCTTGCAACACCGATACGTGTAATATTCCTCCTCCTCAGGAACAGCAAGGTACGCATGCGTCAAATTTCAAATGTTCAGACATAGAGGTTATCATACCAGATCCCTTTACTTGTACATAATTAAAGTCATTTAAAATGATAACATCATATTGTACATGGAGATGGACTTAAGTTTTACTTATATGACTAGGGTCACTTGTCTTCAAACTTGAACTCAAGACGTCATTCCTTTGTTACTTGTGACGTCACGATTGGTGTTATTACACGTTAACTATTATACAATTATGGACTTCAGGTGAGGTCTATCCCTGATTTATGAACCTGGCCTGAGCAATATTCATAGAGGCCGAACATGTATGGGATCCGACCAATGTGATTGCAAGAAATGTTCATGCATACATGTATATATAATATTTAGATGTTAGTGTTATTATACTGAAGTATAGCCACGTGATCGAACGAGCAATTACAGTTAAGCATAATATCTATGGTAAAGACGGAAGTATAATATATACTCTAGATAATGCAGATAAAATATTTTTCCGGATATCTGACTAAATACGATATCGGAGTAAGCTCCATGTTTTACTAAAACACAAGGAAAACTTTCGGTAAAGCACGAGGCACGTTTGTGTGCGATATATCACAAGTGCAAACGGGAATTCGTTAAATATATATTAGATTATGTGTTTTATTTTTGTTTTATTTTTTAACAGAATGCAAGGATAAATACTCGCATTGCATCATGGTTCTGAAGACGACGCTTTGTAAATATAAATACTACAAAGAGCTGTGTTGTGAATCGTGTCTTGAAGCTGGATTTGTTTGAGGGCTATGACGTCAGCAACACGTCACATTTATCACGGATGCAAAATAAAAAATATGGCGTGATAAAAGAAAGGTGCAGATCATTGTCAAAGTTGATAGTACATTCGACACTATTGTTGAGACGAACAGATTGGGATGTATTAATTAAGAACAGTGGATATTAAAGTATGTTCTTCAGCCGGAACAAATAATCACCATGAATATAACCCAAATTATGTCTCATAATACCTCAAATTTTGTGATGGACTTCGTCACATTTTGTGCATTGAATACTTCTTATATTACCGTATATTGTGTTGATAAAAAAAAAAATAGGTCAGCAATAGATGCCATGCGTACAGTACATCGACCCACGCTCCCTTCTAAGCCATGACGTTTTGTGCAACTGGCCGTAGTGACATTCATTAGCGGATGTGAGTGTAAGACGTTTCATCGAAAACTGGTGACGTAGATGGCAAGAGCTGTTGACGTGTAGAGCATGTATCGGATACGCCTGCATATGTACAGACACTTTGAAAGTGTTGTTAGTGCAAATATTTATGAATGTTTGAAACTGTACAGAAGTGAAATTCAGAGAAGATTCGGAAACTGAACAGTAATAAGTTTTCAAAATATATTTTTCATTGAGGAGGTTTCCTTGATAACAACCAAATGTTGAAACAATCGTGGATATTGGTTGTGACTATGCAAGAAAGACTTTCTTGTGTTTCTGTGTATAGAACCTGACATTGTACATACACATTGTATATAGCCTTTGCCTTGGGTCTTGTCAGACTTGTATATGTTATTCTGTATCAGTGTTTTTGTTGCAACAACAGCTTAACAATTTAACAGTACGGCTCATATAACTAACAACTGAACACATAGCAACATAGATAAATACAAAGCTAACCACATAGCAACATAGCTAACCACATAGCTAACCACATAGCAACATAGCTAACCAAATAGCAACATAGCTAAATACATAGCATAATACATAGCATCATAGCTAACCACATAGCAACATAGCTAACCACATAGCATCATAGCTAACCACATAGCAGCATAGCTAAATACATAGCTAAATACACAGCATCATAGCTAACCACATAGCATCATAGCTAACCACATAGCAACATAGCTAACCACATAACAACACAGCTACATACATAGCAACATAGCTAATCACATAGCAACATAGCTAAATACAAAGCAACATAGCTAACCACATAGCAACATAGCTAACCACATACAATGTAGCAACATAGCTAACCACATAGCAACATCCATTATAGCTAACCACATAGCAACATCCATTATAGCTAACCACATAACAGCATAGCTAAATACATAGCAACATAGCTAACCACATTGCAACATAGCTACCCACATAGCAACATAGCTAACCACATAACAGTACAGTCGTGACTTTTTCATTTAGACACTTTGGTTTTTGGATAAACATGACATTTATTGATCAGGAGTTTCGTTTATTTCATGTCAATATTGGAAATGACCATTCACACGGGTGTTACAGAAGTTTACGTTGTCATTGGTCTGTGAAAGATGGCCTACCATTTTGCAATAAGCATTTTGACACCTGAACAGAATATCCTGATTGGAGATTATGTTTTATGGAAATTTTCCATATGTATCCGATTTTACTTTTCTTGGTCCAGAAAGCGAATCTCCGGATGAACGTTGTGAGTAATTGCTTCAGAAATTTGTTCTAAACAATGAGTGTCCGGATTGCCAGTTTTTCGTGTAAACGGACCCTAGACTTACGACGTCCGACTGTAAAGTGATAGGCAACAACTATTGTGCAGTAGTTTATTACCTAAAAAGGTTAATATGTATTGTGACCTTCAAAACTCACATGTCTTGTATGTGTTCTGACAAAACAGACATATGTCACGTGTTATTGGCACGTGAGTAGTATCACATGATACGTCAAGTGTATTAAGATATGTATGTATGGTGTGTTTCTGAGTAAATGACGTCACGGTATACGTCACTGCCATGTGACGTCATTTCGCTGACAAAGATTCAGTGATAGCGACATTTTCTCTAACTTGTGATAAATGTATATAATTGTACTAAGACACCTTCGACTGTTTGATATTAGTATGTCAATGAGTATGCCCCTCCAATGCCATGTTCACGTTCATCATTGCTCGTCTGTTTTTCACTCATATTTTACCACATGCTTGTGTAAATCATCTACACGTGTGAGTGTGTGTTTGCACGTGATATATCCATGTTAAAAACGACTGTACTTCCAAAAATAGACTGTATTTGTCTTCATTGTTCATACATGCTTAATTGTTTACAGCGGAACTCGTTGACATCTTTTTAAAGTTCGGGTTGTACAGGGTTAACTTAGTCACATCACATTGTATAATACTATTGAGCTTACGTTTTTCGTTGGTCCCGATTTTTGCGGAATTAAATTTTCGCGTCTTTTCGTGTGTAGTATGATGATTTCCTTAAGTGGTTCCTCGAAATGACAAATATTTCAATGGTTTCATTTTTAATGGAATTATTTCGACCGCGCAAAACCCCCCAAAAAACTCAAACGAAACCAATTAAAATGAACACATGTTATTAACATAAAATGATAAGTAAGTAATATCCAACTTGGTTTTTGCGACATACGCAAAAAAATTGATGTCAAAGAATGTGTTTGATGCCATATCAATTGAATGGTTTTGATATCTTCTTTTCTCTATTGCATATAAACTTAAGCTATACACACTTTATATTTACCTTATATACAAAAGTATATTTTATCTGACGTTATAGTCAGCACGACTTTTTTGTGCGGATGAATACATCCACCGGTGTGCGTAGGCATCACTCTAGTAGATGTGTCCGTCCTCGCAAAAATCGAGCGCTGTTTATAACGTCAGATACAGATACACTTAGGTGTGCTATTATTTGTATTACCTACCTTCAATTGTTCCATTTCATATTATATTTTTTATAAAATATAACCAATGATAATCCTGTATTGATTTTCAATGTGCTTGCCGAAAACTTAGGCCGAACAAGTGTGGCGGGTACAATGATGTCAACATAGTTGAAAAAGGGCTATCATGTTTTGAGTTTCTTCTTGTTTGAATTTGACAGTGTAAGGTTGACATATATTTTGCTGACGTATGCTAATAAAGCTAAGGAAATAAACATTATGTTTATATTGTAGATAATGAAATACTTCGGAATGTGTGATGACAGTATGAGCACTATTCTGTATACATGGTTATATCCACTGTCTACAGGGTTATATATACTGTCTACAGGGTTATATATACTGTCTACATGGTTATATATACTGTCTTCAGGTGTTTATATACTGTCTACATGGTTATATATACTGTCTAAATGGTTATATATACTGTCTACATGGCTATGTATACTGTATACAGGGTTATATATACTGTCTACAGGATTATATATACCGTCTACATGTTTATATATACTGTCTACAGGGTCATATATACTGTCTACAGGGTTATATATACTGTCTCCAGGGTTATATATACTGTCTACATGGATATATATACTGTCTACAGGTGTTTATATACTGTCTACATGGTTATATATTCTGTATACAGGGTTATACACACTGTCTACATGGTTATATATACTGTCTACAGGGTTATATATACTGTCTACAGGGTTAAATATTCTGTATACAGCGTTATATATTCTGTATACAGGGTTATACACACTGTCTACATGGTTATATATACAGTCTACAAGTGTTTATATACTGTCTACATGGTTATACATACTGTATACATGGTTATATATACTGTCTACATGGTTATATATACTGTCTACAGGTGTTTATATACTGTCTACATGGTTATATATTCTGTATACAGGGTTATACACACTGTCTACATGGTTATATATACTGTCTTCAGGTGTTTATATACTGTCTACATGGTTATACATACTGTATACAGGGTTATACACACTGTCTACATGGTTATATATACTGTCTACAGGTGTTTATATACTGTCTACATGTTTATACATACTATATACAGGGTTATATATACTATATACAGGGTTATATATTATGCATACATGTTTATATGTACTATATACAGGGTTATATATTATGTATACAACGTTATATATTCTGTATACATGTTTATATACAGGGTTATATATACTGTCTATATGGTTATACATACTGTATACATGAATATATATACTGTTTACAGGGTTATATATACTGTCTACATGGTTATATATACTGTCTACAGGATTATATATACTATATACAGGGTTACATATTCTGTATTTATCGTAAAGTATGTGGATTGTTGATTGTTTCAGTGAGATTCAATATACATTTGTATAGCTCCATATAACTTACAGCGTACGTGTATACTAAGAGAAGTTTTGATATGTATGCATAGCCAACAGGTTAGTAGCGGTGAAAGCCAATTGTTGTAGCTCAGATTCCAGTATAAAATTTATGTCAAAACAGGAAATAGTTTTCTAAGAATAACTGATTTTTTGACTGACAAACGATTGATTTGTTTGCGCCATATGTGGGATTTTTTTCGAGAGACGATTGCTTTTACGATGCTGTTCTATTGTTAAAGAGACGATTGCTTTTGTTTATGTCCTAAGACAGCGTTCTATCGACAAAGAGACTGTAGTTTTTATGTCTGAAGACGCTGTACTATTGTCAGAGACGGTTGCTTTTCTCTGTGACTTAAGACGTTGTTATATTGCCCGAGAGACGATAGATTTTGTTTGAACTGTATGGCGCAGTGTATGTTATCCATGTACAGTGTACCAATACTGTCATACCTATGCTTTGTCTATAAAGTGCTACAAAATTACATGTATGTGATTATAATAAACAAAAGCATTTTAAAAATACTCAAATAAAGTTTTTAACTAAAAAAGTTTTTATTTTTATTTTATTCAAACATGTAAATGAAGCTTGTATAATACCAACTCAGATAGCACATGGAAAATTTAGAGTTGACACAAAACATAAACATAAGGAATCAAGGAAACAACAATGACCACTTTAAACGCACACAAATTGAAAGATGAAGAAATGTGTCCCAGAAGTGTAAGCGACAGAAAATGTGTCCCGGAAGTGTAAGCGATGGACACAGAACAGGTGTCCCGGAAGTGTAAGCGATGAAGACAGAACAGGTGTCCCGGAAGTATAAGCGATGAAGACAGAACAGGCGTCCCGGAAGTCTAAGCGATGAACACAGAACATGTGTCCCGGAAGAATAAGCGATGAAGACAGAATAGGTGTCCCGGAAGTATAAGCGATGAAGACAGAATAGGTGTCCCGGAGGTATAATAGATGAAGACAGAACAGGTGTCCCGGAAGTATAATCGATGAAGACAGAACAGGTGTCCCGGAAGTGTAAGCAATGAAGACAGAACAAGTGTCACTGAAAGTTTCCATTATAGGTAAGCGACATGAGGCACTCGTCATGAAATCGATAATCTGTTTTTGATGATGTAATGCAAATAAAAACAAAGATGAAACTTTCTATAAACTTTGACAATGGCAAACAAAGAAAAGGACAAGGTGACAAATATGATATGTACTTGTAATATCGGGGATGGATAAGGATTTCCGTTTATGGTTGTTGTACATGAACAATGTGGGACGAGTCCTTAAGGGGAGAAACCTTTACCCGCCAACGACCAAGGATAAACAAAACAAATTTTACGTATTGTCTTTAATTATTTTCTGTCGTACATGTAATATCAATATCATTAACATTAATATGCAAAATAATGCCCATCATTACAGAAAATATTATATAAATTTTATTACGAAACAAGTTATTTCAACTTATATTAATCAGTCTTGTTTGCTCTGATGTTAGTGCGCAGGAATTTTCAAAATGGGAAGAATTAGGATTACACGGAGAAAACCCGCGTGGTCGGGCAGATGATCCCCCACCCGACCACCGCAGAGTCAATTCGAAATATTCACTTTCTCGACTGTGTCCGAATCAGGTACCTAATAACAACTGAAGTATAGATATTTACTTTTGATAATCAGAGAAAATAAACATATGTCATCAGGCCTTTTTTGACGGAATGTGATTTTGTGTACATGTAACTAGCAGGTTACAACAGTACTTGATTCCAATTATTTAGAGAGTAAGGCTCTCACTATTTCTTGAAATCAGTTNAATGATATAGTCAAATGTCTTGGTCAATCAACAGAAGGGTCGTTATTTGTGGATGACTTCTTGATCTGTTACAGATCTAAGAACATGCACACGATAGAACGACAACTTCAACAGAGTTTAAACAAACTACAAAATTGGGCAGACGAAAACGGCTTCAAATTCTCTAAATCCAAAACTGTGTGCATGCATTTCTGTCAAAAACGAAAAGCACACAATGACCCAAATCTAACACTCGATGGCACTAGAATTCCTGTTGTTGAACAGACTAAATTTCTCGGCCTCATTTTTGATTCGAAACTCTCTTTCATACCACATATAAAGTATCTGAAGGATAAGTGTTCCAAGGCGTTAAACATTATACGAGTCCTTTCTCATACTGATTGGGGAGCGGATCGTGAAATGCTTTTGCGCCTATACAGATCACTTATTCGAACAAAACTGGATTATGGTTCTATGGTATACGGGTCAGCGCGCAGTTCGTACCTTCAGATGCTAGATCCAATCCATAACCAAGGGCTACGTCTTGCCCTGGGAGCTTTTCGAACAACACCTGTAAAAAGCCTGTACGTGGAAGCAAATGAACCATCCCTTTATGACAGAAGAATAAAACTTTCATTACAATTTGCAACTCAATTAAAATCAAACCCTAAAAATCCTGCTTTCAACCAAGTATTCAACCCCAAATACCAAAACATATTTACGCAAAACCAAAAACTTCTGCCAACATTTGGTATCCGAATTTTGAATTTCCTGCAAGAACTCAACATAAAATTGACGGACATAGCTGAATTTAACATATCTGATGTTCCTCCGTGGACCATTCAAACCCCCGATTTTAACTTTACATTACATGAGCGAGGGAAATCAAGTGTTATGCCCGAAGAACACAAATCCTCCTTTCGGGAATGCATTTCGAATTACCCTTCTCATACACAACTTTACACCGATGGCTCCAAAGAAGGTGAGAAAGTGGCAGCAGCCTGCTGTACTGCCAATACTTGCACTTCAGTCCGACTACCAGACGGCGCCTCCATCTTTTCTGCTGAAGCATGCGCCATTGGTTTGGCCCTCGACCATATCGATGAACACCGCATTAAAAAGGCAATTATTTGTTCAGACTCTCTATCTGTCCTACAGAGTTTACAGTTACGAGATCCTAAAAACACAATCGTACAAAACCTTGCTCATCGAATATCTCGTATATTAAAAAAGTCTAAAATAACTTTACTATGGATTCCGAGCCATGTCGGAATAAAAGGCAACGAATTTGCTGACAGGGAAGCAAAAAATGCATTGAATCTCGAACAAACAAATATCAAACTACCATACACAGATTTTAAACCTACTATTCGTACAGCCATTCAAAATGAATGGCAGAAACGCTGGTCTCTGGAGACCAACAACAAACTTTTTAAGATACAACCGAAACTTAAAACATCTATTCCCAGTCGGAAAGATCGTAGAGAGGAAGTTGTCCTCGCTCGGCTCCGCACTGGGCACACATATCCTACTCATTCGTACCTTTTAAAACGAGAAGATATACCTTCATGCCACGCATGTGACACTCCATTTACAGTGGAGCATTTTTTAATAGAATGTTCCGATTTTAAACACATTCGTGATAACTACTTCCGAGTCCCGGATATGAAAACACTTTTCAGTTCCGTGGATTCGAAGGCATTATTTAACTATTTGAAAGACATCGGTCTATTTTATAGACTCTGATGTCTTTTAACCCACCTTATCCTTTTTGACGTTATATATATATCGCATATTCCATATCATCTATTCGTTATCTCTTTTATTATTTTAACCCCCTTTTATTATTTTTAATTATCTACACATACAATGCGAATACTTTTAAAATGAACCATTTTATCTGATTTTATCTTCGCTATTCACATGTTTGTTAAAAAAGTAAAATAAATAAATAAATCACCATGGCCCTAAATGACCACAGCCGTCGATGGGCCGTTAAACATAAACAAACAAACAAACAAACAAACACACGGCACTTTGCACGTGCAATAGTCGCGCAAAAGCTACTCGGAACACTTCCGGTTACGTAGCTAGGTTCCGAATGTGAAAACAACAAAATGGGCGACGAAACGTGGTGAACTGTCAATCGTAAATATCGAATGTTCAGTATCCGAATTATCTCCACTTTTACAAATGTATAAATCAATGGCCGCCATTACAGAAAATATATATTTTAGAAACAACGAAGGGAAACATGAAAAGGAAGAAACAAGAGAATACCGAAATGTCAACAACTGCGAGCTTAAAATCGAACAAACTAAGGCACTACACAACTGTAAGAACAAATAATATATTTACGTGGAGTTCTTTGTATTTTAAAACGACAAGCTTCTTTGGGTAGTGTGCTTCATCGACGACACCCGCCTGCAGGCAAATCTAGCACAATGTCACATCCTCAAAGTTGGAAACGAGATTCAAAATTGAATGAGCCGGTAAAAGCAGTTAGCTGAGGTAAAACTCGTAAATATGTCGACGGAAATCTAGTACATTATCAGGCGGTAAATTCACGTATGTCTTTGTTACATATGATGTCTTGTGTCACTTAAAGCTAGTCTTACCGGTCAACAAAACAAAAAGACGAAAAAACGATATTTAATTTTGCAACATGAAAACAACAAAGTTTTATGTCTCGAACTCGCGCAATGTTTATACAAAATGCTACAAAAGAGTCGCCCTAACTTCATCTAGTATTGTTCTAGTCTAGTTCCATATAACGGTATCATGATATAAATGCTGTGGCCCCAATGTGCCCCTTATCTCAGCACTGGTTACCTATGTAGCTTATAGCTTGAATAAAAAGCCGTGAACACCTGACGTAAGAAGATAAGGACTACCAGATGTATCTTAAACTGGACACTCACCATTCCATAGTACACACAAAGGCGACCAGCTGTCATGTTTTCATCGATGGTTCTTAACTCGGAAGCCATCATTGCGGTAATAGCCCTTATCTGTTTATACATACCACACAACACAGAATAATACTTTCGTCGTGTGGATGTTAAACAAGTAGGTACAATGTTACTCTAATTTTAGCTAAGATCCTATAAATATTTACATAATATAAGAATTGTTATCTGATGAAAATAAGCATGAATCGCTATCACCTTACCAAGTGTTGAAGTGACTTGTTTTTTGTTATTGTAAAACGCTGTATTACTTCATACGAGAGAACATACGTGTTGTTATTGTAACTACAACACGAAGTAACCGATTTGTTCTACAGAGGGACAATCGGATGGTGCATTATTGACATCTCAAAGGAGTGTGAAGCTAGTTTGTGCAAGTCAGTTCTTTGAAAAAAAAATCTTCTTAAATTGTATTTATATGTTATATACGTTTGTCATTTCTTGCACTTCCTATTTCTCAATTTCTGACGATTTTCCAATTAGGCTATGTACGAGGAATTTCAATAAATTCTGTCACCACACACGAACGGGCAATTAAATAGTTTTAAGTCTTGGCAGACTACAAAACATTTTAAGAACAGTGCAAGCGCAAAATTCCTACATAATCCGACAAGAATTGAAAAAGTTATTCATTTGTTTGCGCACAGGACTACTAGCTACTTTTCACTGTTAAAATGAAAGTTGAGACTTATTCTGAAATACGCTAATATATTAAAGTATGGCATGATTAACAGATACAGCCAAAACAGATACATGCAGAGTTGTGCAGCATTTAACAGGCACCTCTGCCGTCACATTGAGAACTGTTTTCAGGTGGTGGGTGTACGACGTCAATCATGGTAAAGTTGGCTTCAAAGAGGACACACGGCCAGGCAGGCCACTGGTTGCAGCAACAAAGAAGAACATTGCTTCTATGAAAGATATAATCAGGGATGATGGTTGTTATACTGTTTCTGAGATAGCTCATATGGTTGGCATTTCAGAAGGCATCACATTCTGACCAAGTGTTGGAAATTAAAGAAGCTTTGAGCCCAATGGATTCCCCATTTGCCGACATTTGATCAAAAGACCAATACGCTTAAAATATATTGAAAAAAGTACGATAATTGCTACTCAAGAAAGCTATCTGAGTTACTTACATTGGATGAGACCTGGGTCTTTTACTTTGAACCACAGAGGCGCATTAATAACAAGCAATGAGAGTCGAGAAATCAAGAAAGGATAGTTATAACAAGACTTATATAAATTGTCAAGAATGTTTTATATGCCTTTGCTCAACTCTAGACCTGTGATTCAGATAGCGTGCAAGGAAGGAAACACGATCACCGCCAAATTTTAAGAGACAAAATACTGAAGCTTGTCAAAAGATTCTACATGAAAAAAAGTCAAAGAGAAAGTAGTACAGATTGACAAACCACCATATTCACCAGATTTATGTCCCCATGACTTCTCTTTTTACTAACGAAAATTAGTGTCGCGCCAGGGTGCCAAAGAGTGACCACCACACAGCGTTTATGTCATAGATAGCGCGATTGCGAAAGTGTGTTTCTGCTAAGGGGGAATACTCCGAGGGATGGTGATAGATCAAATTATAAACATCATACATGGGATTCCTAACACTAGTAACAGTATTATTGAACGTATCTTCTGTAACTATGTATGTGTTCTGACGTTCTGTGTGGTTTGTAACTGTTGACGCGAGGGATTTACAAGATGTTGTAAGTTGTGCCCAACCATCATGATCGACATTTTTAACAGACTAAAATTCACTACTACATGTCCGTATGCTAGAGTAGATATAACATGTTATATACAAACATACTCTTATGTATGCTTTTACAACAACACATACGGTTAAGGTAATATTGGTTCTTCTTTTTATTATTTGATTTAATCGGAAATTTGCATATATTTGTTCTCGTGTATGATGTAACATCTTAGTCTGCACATCTTTAACATTTATTTGGTACGAATCACAATCGCTTACAAACATGACGCATGGTAACGCACGTTAGAGAATATATATGTAAGCAAAAGTGTCTCATACCTTCATCAATATTAGCAATGTGTATTTCAATGTTTCTATACAAGATAAAAGCTATGAGGAGAATTCTGTTCTATCCTTCTGTGTGGTTACTTTTGGCTGAACAAATATTGATATTTCTTTGGGGGGAAAAGTCGTGTTTTGTGTTCCGCGGTAAAAGTCGTGTTTTGTATTCCGCGGTAAAGTCGTGTTTTGTATTCCGCGGTAAAATCGTGTTTTGTATTCCGCGGTAAAAGTCGTGCTTTGTATTCCGGGGTAAAAGTCGTGTTTTATATTCCGCGGTAAAAGTCGTGTTTTGTATTCCGCGGTAAAAGTCGTGCTTTGTATTGCGGGGTAAAAGTCGTGTTTTGTATTCCGCGGTAAAAATTGTGTTTTGTATTCCGCGGTAAAAGTCGTGCTTTGTATTCCGGGGTAAAAGTCGTGTTTTATATTCCGCGGTAAAAGTCGTGTTTTGTATTCCGCGGTAAAAGTCGTGCTTTGTAATCCGGGGTAAAAGTCGTGTTTTGTTTTCCGCGGTAAAAGTCGTGTTTTGTATTCCGCGGTAAAAGTCGTGTTTTGTATTCCGCGGTGAAAGTCGTGTTTTGTATTCCAAATTTCCATATTTCTGCAAGACGACAAACTTCAGTCAGAAATCATTTTGGAGCTTTGTTTGAAGTTTGTATTTGACGTCACGACTTGATTATTAGAACAGAATAACAGAAATATCTAATTAGTTTATAATTGTGAATATTTACATGTAATAGTTTTTGGTATTATACTTTGGTAAGTTAGAAGGTTTTATATACATGTACATATTGACATGTTTTATCATTCTATTTCACAGTGATGTTGTTGTTTCCAGTGGCCGCAGTCCTCTTTAATACAGTATTTCTAGGTAAGTGGAAGACAGAAGGTCGAAAACGCATACCTGTAAACACGTTTTTGCAGTGCCTCGTATAGGACCATAGCGATTCCAAGGAAAATTACCAAATTACGATTCTGTTAGTAAGCTGGAAGAATGTTTGTATTAAAGTTGAAAACACCGAGCAGTTTTATTTTATTCGGGTTTTGCATTTTAACTAAAACATAATTGCAACACATTTTGGGTCATCGTTATGTAATGTTAACAAATAATGAACACATTAATGTAAGCTATTTACAAGCAACCACAAAATAACTATAGATTTTGATGTAGGGTCGTCTGTCATTTTACTTTTAGTACAGGGCGAAAACTCACTCGATAATTTGATAATGTTTCGCATGTGGACAGGCACTCCCAGAAGGCATGGTATTTTGCCAAATTTGTCTCAAGACCAACTGAAGTGTCTAAATCATTTGGGGACAAAGTAACAAAGATGAAGTATTATCGTATCACCGTGAACTTTTACCGTATATTGTATTCCTTTACGTGACAGTCCACGGTGATGGTCCCCAGTGTTTCTCCTGTTCATTCGTGTCTCGCCTGGAGTTCTGTGACACCTATATACAGTGTGCTGAAGGAGAGGTAATTAATGTAACATGCCCAGCATGGAGGCACTTCGTACTAGCTTAGTCTCCTCGAAAGCGTCACTGAAAAGCATGCACGTATTAAACCCTATTATGTCATTATTTATATAAAAAAAAAAAATTGTTAAAGACAAGAGTTGGCATCCTCCAATCTCCATATTCAGTTTTCAATGTATTACCCGAGCCCTTCAGCACTTGTTTTAGACCTGTTTAAGCTCGATGCAATGACGCACAGGAGAAGTTGCGTACAGAAACTAGAAGTAAGATTAAATCATTTTAATTTAAAAAATAATATACATGATAAATAATATAGCAGTTATTTAAACAAATATCAGGTCTAACTAGTCAGGTTTCCAGTGAAGTTCTTGAATCTAACAAATGACGTCAAAAGGGGATATGTTCGATTCGCAGGACACAGAGAACAGCAAAAACACAAAAGGCGATATTCTATGAGATGTCAAATTCACCCTAAAGGAAGATATAACTTGCAAACAAACAAAATACTGTGAAATGATTAAAAGCAATCAGATACCATCATCAGTTTCCCTGAAATTGATTATTTAGTGAAAAAAATATGCTTTTGATTAAATAAATTTCTTAGAATGTTTTAACCGAACGTAGGCCTTAGTAAGAATGTTATAACCGAGAGTATGCCTTACTTAGAATGTTATAACCGAGAGTATGGCTTATTTAGAATGTTCTAACCGAGAGTATGCCTTAGTAAGAATGTTATAACCGAGAGTATGCCTTACTTAGAATGTGATATCCGAGAGTATGCCTTACTTAGAATGTTATAACCGAGAGTATGCCTTACATAGAATGTTATAACAGAGAGTATGCTTTACTTAGAATTTTATAACCGAGAGTATGCCTTACATAGAATGTTATAACCAAGAGTATGGCTTATTTAGAATGTTTTAACCTTTAACCGAGAGTATGGCTTACTTTGAATGTTTTAACCGAGAGTATGCCTTACTTAGAATGTTATAACCGAGAGTATGCCTTACTTAGAATGTTATAACCGAGAGTATGCCTTACATAGAATGTTATAACCGAGAGTAAGCCTTAGTTAGAATGTTTTAACCGAGAGTATGCCTAACTTAGAATGTTATAACCGAGAGTATGCCTTAGTAAGAATGTTATAACCGAGAGTATGCCTTACATATAATGTTATAACAGAGAGTATGCCTTACTTAGAATGTTATAACCGAGAGTATGCCTGACATAGAATGTTATAACAGAGAGTATGGTTTACTTAGAACGTTTTAACCGAGAGTATGCCTTACTTAGAATGTTATAACCGAGAGTATGCCTTACTTAGAATGTGAAAAATCGGAATGACCTATGCTGAAACGTGAGTATTACTGTAACCGAGTAGGCGATATTCAATTTCAGACAGGCTTCAAGAAAAAAATTACTACTTGCGGGGTCAAATTTTGGGTTAAAAATCATGTTTTGTTTGCATCTTTTGTTGTATTTTGATGTAGTAACCATGTTTTTCACAAGTCCCAAATCTAGAGAAAATAGTTTTTGAAAAAAAACGGTCTTCTAAACAAAATGTTATCAAAATGTATTTTATAAATATGTATATATATGTAGGTGTGTTGTGCAGGTTGAATTCAGTATCCATGTTTATCTGAGACATGCCCTTTATATTTAGGATCAAGCCATTTTTACTCTACACTGGTATCTTACT
Organism: Mizuhopecten yessoensis; assembly: GCF_002113885.1. Classification (NCBI taxonomy): domain Eukaryota; kingdom Metazoa; phylum Mollusca; class Bivalvia; order Pectinida; family Pectinidae; genus Mizuhopecten; species Mizuhopecten yessoensis. The sequence continues at coordinate 180,988 of NW_018407811.1, forward strand.
TAGAATGTTTTAACCGAGAGTATGCCTTAGGCGTCGTGTAATATATCATATCACAATTTAAAATGAGGCCTCTCACTTCTCAATTATTATTTTTTTCAGAAATGCCATGTCCAAAAAATACGGACACATAATGGTCATGACCAATTCACTTCAAGCTGTGTGAACAACCAGGTAACAAGCTTTTATTAATGTAAAACGTGACAGGAAGAGTGCAGTCATTAGCTAAATAAAGGGAAAATTATATGTCTTTATTTCAAAGTGATTCGAAAACTGAACTAGTCAGTATGGTCTCAGTATGATTAAAGCTTAGTTATGGATTTCAATCGTTTCAAAAAGTACAATTGAAATACATAAGAAATTTTAAAGTAAATGATGTAGTAATTCGATAGTAATGTACTTAGTAATAATACGTAATAAAATATATGAAATGAAATATGGTACATGCGTGTAAAATATATTCATAGATATTAATATATGTGGCAATATGTAATATAATTCTCTGACAATATGTAGTAGATATATATGACAATATGTAATAGATATATGACAATATGTAATAGATATGTATGACAATATGGAATATATATATGACAATATGTAATAGATATGTCAGACAATATGTAATATATATATGACAATATGTAATAGATATGTCAGACAATATGTAAAAGATATGTCTGAGAAAATGTAATAGATATGTCTGACAAAATGTAATAGATATATGATAATGTGTAATATATATAGATGACAATATTTAATAGATATGTCTGACAAAATGTAATATATAAATGATAATATGTAATATATATATGACAATATGTAATAGATTTATGACATTATGTAATAGATATATGGCAATATGAATAAATCGCTTTGACAATATTATATGACAATATGTAAAAGATATAACAATATGTAATATATATCTTTGACAATATGTAATAGATATGTATGACAATATGTAGTAGATATATGTGACAATATGTAATATGTATATATGATAATATGTAATAAATATATGACAATATGTAATAGAGGTATTTGACAATATGTTATAGATATCTTTGACAATATTATATGATAATATATAATAGATATATGACAATATGTAATAGATATATGATAATATGAATATATATCTTTGACAATATTATATGACAATATGTAATAGATTTATGACAATATGTTATAGATATATGATAATATGAATGAATATCTTTGACAATATTATAAGACAATATGTAATAGATTTATGACAATTTGTAATAGATATATGGCAATATGAATAAATATCTTTGACAATATTATATGACAATACGTAATAGATATATAATAATATGAATAAATATCTTTGACAATATTTTATGACAATATGTAATAGATATATGACAATGTATAATAGATATAAGTGGCAATATGAAACGGATATATAAAAATATGTAATAGATATATCTGACATTATGTAATATATACATTTGTATCTCTGATAATATGTATTGAATATCTCCTAATGCATCTGTTTTCATTTGACGCATTTGCAAAAAAAGATTTACATGTAATCAATATACAAAACAAGTAACCAGATGATTTAGTTGTATGTGTTCATTGTTCAAACATATCAAATACTTACAAAAAAAACTGTTTGTTTTGTAGAGTTGTTCTTTAGATAACACATTACCTTCGTCCTTTGGAGACTCAACAGCGTACGGCCAGGTGACGTGTGTGGAGTGTTGTGACGGGGATATGTGTAACAATAAGGGCTGTGGCGATCCTGGTATGTACGTGTAATGTTAATGGGTAACAATAAGGGCTGTGGTGATCCTGGTATGTACGTGTAATGTTAGTGTGTAACAATAACTGTTGTGGTGATCCTGGTATGTACGTGTAATGTTAGTGTGTAACAATAAGGGCTGTGGTGATCCTGATATGTACGTGTAATGTTAATGGGTAACAGTAAGGGCTGTGGTGATCCTGGTATGTACATGAAATGTTAGTGTGAAACAATAAGGGCTGTGGCGATCCTGATATGTACGTGTAATGTTAATGGGTAACAATAAGGGCTGTGGCGATCCTGGTATGTCCGTGGAATGTTTATGTGTAACAATAAGGGTTGTGGTGTTCCTGGTATGTACGTGTAATGTTAGTGTGTAAAAATAAGAGCTGTGGTGATCCTGGTATGTACTTGTAATGTTAATGTGTAACAATAAGAGCTGTGGTGATCCTGGTATGTACATGTAATGTTAGTGTGTAACAATAAGGGCTGTGGTGATCCTGGTATGTAAGTGTAATGTTTATGTGTAACAATAAGGGCTGTGGGGATCCTGGAATGTACGTGTAATGTTAATGTGTAACAATAAGGGCTGTGGCGATCCTGATATGTACGTGTAATGTTAATGGATAACAATAAGGGCTGTGGTGATCCTGGTATGTACATGTAATGTTAGTGTGTAACAATAAGAGCTGTGGTGATCCTGGTATCTACATGTAATGTTAATGTGAAACAATCAGGACTGTGGTGATCCTGGTATGTACGTGTAATATAAATGTGTAACAACAAGGGTTGTGGTGATCCTGGTATGTACGTGTATTATAAATGTGTAACAATAAGGGCTGTGGTGATCCTGGTATATACGTGTAATGTTAATGTGTAACAATAAGGGCTGTGGTGATCCTGGGATGTACATGTAATGTTAATGTGTAACAATAAGGGCTGTGGTGATCCTGGTAAGTACATGTTATGTTAATATCAATGTATGTAACGATTCACTGTCTTTCCTGTTTCTCTGAATTCTCAGTTATACTTTGTTCATTGGTTTCTGAAAAAATATATGAAAACAAAAATTGAGTACCCTATTGTGTATAAAAATAAAACTTGACCTTTAAGAACATTTGTTCATTAATGTGTTTCAGTACACTGGTACTGAGCAGGATTTGAGAAATAAACAAAAGACTTGTAATCAACTATGAAGTCTTCAGAATAATATTCATCAGTTTGGTATGAATAATAAAGGTTGCTTTGAACAAAACAGGATTAAAAACTCATTATTGCGAGCTTTCGAAAACGTCTGTTTCCTTTGAAACGCAAAGAGTGTTAGTGACCGAAGTTTCGACTCTTAACCGCTGAAAACAACTCAAAGTCACAGTGGGCAGAATCTGTAAAGTCAGCTGTCAAAAATCATAAATACATTTCACCCAATTGTACTGTAATACTGCAGGCAGCCAGGGGGCGGGTAACATGTTTAATATACAATTATGCTATATTTTTTTTTTATCACATTTAGTGAACTGGTTTAATAAAGGTAAAGATTAACGTAAAACACTAACATGCGTATATTTTTTTTATCTTTGGTGAGCCACGCTTTTTTTTTGAATGAAAGCTAAACGCATGAATTGAACAGTTTATAAAGTATAACATACAGTTAACATACATATCACCATTGTTTACGTGAACATTATGATAGAATCATTACTTTGACAATTTCATCAAAACAAAGTATACATTAATTGTAATAATACCAGTAATGTTTTAAAAGACATCAAAATAATGTTATTACTGCAAGTATATGGTCAAAAACTGTTTTATCTACGAGCTGTAAGCTTTATGGGTTCTTCGGGTTTTAGTTAAGTGCCAGTTATAGCCGTGGTCACTGTGTCTATACAGAGTATGTTTCAGTGTTCATTTTTGTTGGTATGATGCTGTAGCTATACACGAACACATTAAAACATCAGTGAATCTGTTTATCATTGACTGACAGACTGACAGGTATACCGATGCATCTTGGAAGGTATTTCATTATAAAAGTGAATACACTGAAGAATTGATTTGTACATCAAGTCCATGTATTTCTAACGTACAATGTAATTGTATGATATCTTTTTCAAAAAGATATGATTGGTTCGAACAATATTTTTTCGTGTGTATTTTGTTAAAGAAGGCTGATATCTTACCTGTAGGTCCACCATCACGTGAATCACGTGGCCCGTACTGTTACCAATGTCAACACATGGCAGATCCTACAGAATGTGAGCGACTCACCATCTGTAATCCCAACGAGGTAACAGGACATCACTCTGAAACACACTCACACAATGTCATACCACTCTGATACACACTCACACAATTCAATGTCATACCATTCTGATACGCACTCACACAATGTCATACGACTCTGATACACAAACACACAATGTCATACCACTATGATACACACTCACACAAAGTCATACCGCTCTGCCACACACTCACACAATGTCATACCACTCTGATACACCCACACAATGTCATATCACTCTTATACACTGCCACAGTGTCACACCACTCTGATACACACTCACACAATGTGATACCTCTCTGATACACACTCACTAAATGTCATATCACTCTTATACACTGACACAGTGTCACACCACTCTGATACACACTCACACAATGTCATATCACTCTTATACACACTGACACAATGTTATACCACTCTGCTACACACTCGCCCAATATCATACCACTCTGCCACACACTCACACAATGTCATACCACTCTGATACAAACTCACATATCACTCTTATACACTGACACAGTGTCACACCACTCTGATACACACTCACACAATGTCATACCACTCTGAAACACACTCACACAATGTCATTCCACTCTGCCACACACTCACACAATGTCATATCACTCTGCCACACACTCACACAATGTCATACCACTCTGAAACACACTCACACAATGTCATACCACTCTGCAAAACACTCACACAATGTCATACCACTCTGATACACTCACACAATGTCATGCCACTCTGATACACACTCACACAATGTGATACCACTCTGATACACACTCACTAAATGTGATATCACTCTTATACACTGACACAGTGTCACACCACTCTGATACACACTCACACAATGTCATACCACTCTGAAACACACTCACACAATGTCATACCACTCTGCCACACACTCACACAATGTCATATCACTCTGTTACACACAAGCACAATGTCATACCACTCTGATACACAATCACACAATGTCATACAAAAATGTACCACTCTGATACACACTCACTAAATGTCATATCACTCTTATACACTCACTAAATGTCATATCACTCTTATACACTGNACTCTGATACACACTCACACAATGTCATACCACTTTGATACACACTCACACAATGTCATACCACTCTGATACACACTCACACAATGTCATACCATTCTGTTACCCACTCACACAATGTCATACCATTCTTAAACACACTCACACAATGTGATACCACTCTGAAATACACTCACACAATGTAATACCACTTTGATACACACTCAGGTAATGTCATACCACTCTGATACACACTCACACAATGTCATATCACTCTGATACATACTCACACAATGTCATATCACTCTTATACACACTGACACAATGTCATACCACTCGGCTACACACTCACCCAATGTCATACCACTCTGAAACACACTCACACAATGTCATACCACTCTGCAAAACACTCACACAATGTCATACCACTCTGATACACACTAGCACAATG
>NW_018407811.1:190899-194599 GCF_002113885.1 Mizuhopecten yessoensis
TACTCTGACACACACTCGCACAATGTCATACCACTCTTATACACACTCACACAATGTCATACCACTCTGACACACACTCACACAATGTCATACCACTCTGATAGACATTCACACAATGCCAAACCCCTCTGATACACACTCACACAATGTCATACCACTCTGACACACTTACACAATGTCATACCACTCTGACACACACTCACACAATGTCATACCACTCTGATACACACTCACACAATGTCATACCACTCTGATACACACTCACAAAATGTCATACCACTCTGATACACACTCACACAATGTCATACCACTCTGATACACACTCACACAATGTAATACCACTCTGATAAACACGCACACAATGTCATACGACTTTGATACACACTCACACAATGTCATACCACTCTGATACACAATCACACAATATCATACCACTCTGACACATAATCACACAATGTAATACCACAATTATACACACTCAACCAATGTCATACGACTCTGTTATACAATCACACAATGTCATACGACTCTGTTACACAATCACACAATTGTATACCACTCTAACACACACTTACATAAAGTCATATATTCACGCATCAAATAATGTATAACACCGATCATAACCTATTTTAGTATTCCTAATATTACAAGGAAAGAATTATCGTCAAAGGATTCAAACTCAAAAGATTTTTCCCAAAACGTACTGTTCAATTTGCAATATGATTTACAAATATGGAAACTATTGCAGAAAAAAATCCACCTAAACATCTAAAGAGTTGTATACTTACTTTTATTATACTACTGTAGGTTTGCAGTATTGACGAATCTGTTTCCTTTGGCCATCAATATACTAGTGGATGTAAACGAAAAACGGTAAGATGCGCATATTCAGTCATTTCAGTTTCAGTTAATGTTAATAACACCATTCCTTTGGTCATGGTAAAATTGGTCGAAAAAAGAAATCAATTAAAAACCTGCAAAAAACAATGTTATTTATCTTAAATAGTGATATCCTGTAAGAATATACGAAAATTAAAGAAGCTGTGGTTCGGATTGTTTTAATCATCTTTACATTTAAAGGAATGTACTGGAGAACACATCATCTTCGGCCGATCTTTGGATTTCATGCCGAGGTCATTCCGACTCTGCCATACCTGCTGTTCGGACGACTTCTGCAACCGGGACTGCCAACACGTGCATGAACATGGTACGTGCATGTGCGCGGTAATACAACACGTGCATAAGAATAGTGTTAAAAATACGTGTATAATAACAATAATAAACACATGCAAGATAACAGTTATTAAACTTGTTCATATCAAAGTTATAAAATACGTGTATGATAACAGTTATTATACTTGTACATATCAAAGTTATAAAATACGTGTGTGATCAGAGTACTAAAAACCTCGTCATGAGAACGATGATAAAACAGATGTTGATTTGGTGATAATGTAGCCTCTTGAATAAAACAATAAATACGATGGCATAAAAGTAAGTGAACGCGGTTTTATATAAACTGATGTCAGTCCAATGGAAAGGGGAATACTGAATTGGCTGAAATGACCACAAAGCCCTAATAGACAGATCATAATACTCATCTGTTTCACCTTGTCTGTTTCTTTTTTTTGTTAAAATCTATGTCCTTGCCCATGTGACGTAATCAGCATTATCTCAGAGTGGATCATATTAAGATTTAATGCATGTTATATTTCTTCAGTTTCAAGCATTTTTATCCTGTATTAAAATAAATACTGAAAAAAATGAAATCAACAAAACATGCTTTTCTATTTTTCGAATGAGATACGACATTTTGGAGTAACTGGGGTTCTTGGAGCAATTGTACAGCTAAGTGTGCACAGCAAGGAATACAAAATCGGGCCAGGTTCTGCAGGAATTCTTATGGCGATATATATTCGCAAGGGTGCCCTGGAAGTGCAACAGAAGACAGAAACTGTTCAATTGGCCCATGTACAGGTACTGAATGTTAATATGGAAGTGTAATGTATGTTTACACGTATGTAACTGATGGGTTCCTCCACCAATATGTCAGTTAGAATTTCCACACCCATAATGCCTAAATCTTTATTGATTTACACTACCCAGGGATTTTAGAAAAACAAAATATACACTGACATTATAAATGCAACAAAAAATATACCGTACAGGTACTTATTTTAGCGCACTCACATTTTAGCCGTTATCATTTTTTAACAGATTAGCGCATTGATGATATGGAGTTCCGACAAAATATGCTACAGACAATAACATACAGGAATTTTAGTTGGAAGTAATAATTTAGCGCAAAATTTAAAGCCCAAAAATCGCTTTTAAATCAACCAAGAACATTACCGGAAAGAGCTGGAAAAAGCGTGATATACTAACGATGGACTTTAAATGAAATCCGTCTATGGAAACTTTACGGCAAGGTAGTAAAAAGTAATGCCCATAATACAGTGCAGTAGGCGACGGAGCCACAGTTCCATGACGAGTTTGGAGGTCTTCTCACACAACTTTCATACTCCGTCTAACAAATAATAGGCTACTCTTGGGAATACATTATTGATTCCGAAGTATCATTACTTGATGTCAAATTAGCAGATCGACCAATCCGGAGCGATGCTCTTTTAAAATGGTGACACTTTTAAATCAAATGTGCTTTTTTTTTGTCTTTTCTAAACATAGGGATGTATAGATTTATTGAATAACTTTAGTATATCTATTTTTCTGTCTCCAAAGGATGTGCCGAGCTGTATGATAGCGGGGTTCGAACTTCCGGCCTCTACACCGTCGCCCCCGCAAGAGACACCCTGACCTTTCGGGTTGTCTGTGACATGCGCGATATGAAGGAAATTGGCGGCTGGACAGTCCTTCAACACAGACAGGTGGGCAACGTCAACTTCTCCCGGAATTGGGCTGACTACGTCGGAGGCTTTGGTGATCTACAGGGGGATTTCTGGTTGGGACTTGAATACATTCACATGTTGACATCACGGGGGGTCCAACTCATCATAGACATGGTGTCAGATGCAGGTGAACTATACCGATATACATACGAGGGTTTTAGTGTAAAGAACGCGAGCACATCCTACCAGTTATCGTCCGGAAACGACACCTCCGTCAACTGTACTCGAGGCGGATACGGTCTACAACTAAACAGCGGTCATCCATTTGCCACCTATGATAGACCGGATGTAAACAACTGTTCTACTGGGTTCACCACGCATGAACCGGTATCAGGCTGGTGGTTTTGGAGCTGCACCTTTTTCAACATAAACGGAAAAATCGGTCACCCGAATTACGAGTGGGGAATGGCTCTTGATTGTCAGGGGATAACAGTCATGTTAAACCAAACGACAATGAAAATAAAGTGAACATCAACCTGATACTAAATCTTAAGTGTTAATGTTCGTCAGTCTGTAACATTCAGTAGGATTCACAAAGGGAGCTATGTCAGCAATGCTGAATTCACAATACTGTATGTACTGTAAGTACTAACAATTCACAATACTGTATGTACTGTAAGTACTAACAATTCACAATACTGTATATACTGTAAGTACTAACAATTCACAAAAACTGTATATACTGTAAGTACTAACAATTCACAATACTGTATATACTGTAAGTACTAACAATTCACAATACTGTATATACTGTAAGTACTAACAATTCACAATACTGTATATACTGTAAGTAC
>NW_018407811.1:208508-209712 GCF_002113885.1 Mizuhopecten yessoensis
TCAAACCGTTTGGAATGCGATAAACGAAAACGGCCAGTAGGCCTAGCCTATTGTACTGAATTAGTGAATAGCTTGTCGAGAAAATTAGGGTTGATCAAGTGAAATATTCATAAAAAGACCTGGTCATTGGTTAATATCTAAACGATTTCTGAAAAGCACAAAACTTACAAGCACTGTAGGCCTAGTTCACATCTATATACATTTCGTACAAGTTTACATACTTAATATCAACTTTACCTGCAAAGGACTCCGTCCGTCCGTCCCTGATCAAGCAAGGTGTAATAGCTTTAGTTGTTGGGCTGGGGTATTTACCGAAATGGACCGGAATGGAGTTGAATTACCGAAATGGAGGGAAATGGGCTTTAAATAAGCATTATTTCAAGAGAATGGACCCTTATGTGCATTCTTCGTCACCAACTTAAGACATATGTAGAAGTTTGGGCGTTTATTTTGTTTACGTCTATTTTAAATTGATTTTTCAAAATTACGCAAATCACGGCACGTTTCCCGTTACCGAAATGGAGGGCAAAGTGCCTTTAATTGGCATTATTTCAAGAGAATGGACCTACATATGCATTCTTCATCATCAATAGGAGGCATATGTAGAAGTTTGGGCGTTTATTTTGTTTACGTCTATTTTAAATTAATTTTTCAAAATTACGCAAATCACGGCACGTTTCCCGTTACCGAAATGGAGGGCAAAGTGCCTTTAATTGGCGTTATTTCAAGAGAATGGACCTACATATGCATTCTTCTTCGCCAATTAGAGGCATATATAAAAGATCGTTTTTTTTATTAATCTGGAGATAATTAAAATTTATCAGTAAAAATTACGCATTCTCGGTACGATTTTCGATGTGCTGAATAAGATTAGTCTACCGAAACTGAGGGAAATGGACCTTAAATTAGCACAATTTCAAGAGAATGGACCCAATTGTATTATCTTTGTCATTTAATTAAAGTACATGTAAAATATCGAAGGTTTATCTGACCTTAAAGTATTTTAAATATATGTTTTTAATTTGGGAAGTGTATCGACGATATAGGCAGAAGTAAAAAAGGAAACGGAAAGCGGAAATCCGGATTTGTTTGTAGTGCAGTATTTATTTATGTTATGATAAAAAATAAATAAATACAAAAAGCTCTCTTTCAGAAAATGAACTAAGTCATTTGCATTTTGAGATAACTAATGTATTTTATTAAG
>NW_018407812.1:0-589 GCF_002113885.1 Mizuhopecten yessoensis
CGTACATTACACCTTCTCGTTCGCTTATATAACCCCTACCACGATATCTCGTTCGGATATATAAATAAAACATACAAAGTTGTAATGATTTTTTCAGCATGATACAAATACAAGTGTACACTCTTGACCAGCCTTGACGGGGGGTGAATGCGTTGTGTATACGTGCATTGCTTTGTCCTTGTGCACAAGTCGAATTTCGCTTTTTGTCTTTGTTTTATATATTCCTGGTTTGCCTTTGTTTAGTTTCGTTTCTATTTTATGGTAGTATATAACACACGGTGCCATTTTGATATTGCTTACAAAACGAAAGAGGAAGGTATATTATTATAGGAAGAAAAATGCGTGAAAATGTTAGTAAAAAATATCAGCATTTTATGAAATATTGGTACGAAATTTGGTACTCTAACGTTAAAACGTGAAAATTATTTCAACTGAAAACGGCGCACTTTTTTTAGAGTGCGTTTTTTATCTTGCTTGTGCGTATATGAGTAAGTAAAATAGTACCATAACAACGGAATATTTTACACATCTATTACACATCTATTAAATTATTTACTGCACATATAACACATTTAAAACTTCCGTTTCG
>NW_018407812.1:1453-2833 GCF_002113885.1 Mizuhopecten yessoensis
GGCATAAACTTTTTAAGGGACTATTTACAGCTGTGTTAAAATATCATAGGAGCCTGCCCCTCATAACATTCGTTTTAGAAGCGTTACGAGATTTATGTTGCTGTATTCACTTTTTTTCAATCCCTTATACATCTGGAGTTATCACTTTGAATTACTCTACTAATTATTTAGATGATTAATTAACTTTATTACAGCATGGGGGTCGAAAAATAAAAAATCATTTTGTTGCATCATTATACTTGGGAAAGAACATTTTCTTTCATGTGATGCTTAAATAATATAGTTATCATCAAGAATGTGAGGATAATTGAACATTTTGTAACAATTTTATTGTGAAATACAGGATTTTTCATCCTTACTACTCTTGTATACCAAAACTTTTCATAATATGAAGAAGTGATGTTATTTCGTATATTTATGCAACAATTAAGTCCAAAAAGGGGATGGAAAGTATTCATGCGAAAAATATGTACCTGTGTACCCAAAAAAGGTAAGGGCCTAAGACACCTCCCCGGCGTCAACCAGAAAGAAATGCCCCTGATCAAAGGTAATTGATATATCATACGATTATGGATTCCCTTGATAAAGGACGAGCATTCCGCTCTGTATTCTGTGACATAAGTAAAACCTTCGATAGAGTGTGGCATGAAGGGTGATTATACAAACTAGAATCCTATGGTATTAAAGGAAACTTGCTAAGTTGGTTTAAAAATTACTTGTCAGAAAGAAAACAACGTGTTTTAACCGAGGGCATTTTCTCAACTTATAAATCTGTAAACGCTGGAGTTCCACAGGGATCTGTTTTAGGTCCATTTATATTTCTTTTATATATTAATGATATAGCCGGTATTGTAACTAGTGACATACAATTGTTTGCTGATGATACATCCTTAAGTGAAATAATTAAAAATAACAATTTTGAAATAGCTAATAAAATTTCAGAAAATCTTTCAAATATTAGTACTTGGGGTAAAAAGTTGGATGGTAATTTCAACCCTTCAAAAACTGTATCAATGATATTTACTAGGAGAAGAGACACCCTACATCCAGATTTACTTTTTATTCACTTGCTACTCACAAACATCTAGGTGTTATTTTATCCGAAGATGGTAAATGGATTCACCATGTAAATTATATATATGAAAAAGCGTTTTAAAGGGTAAATACATTAAAATCACTTAAAAAACGAGTCTCAAAAAAACCTCTTTTAAAGATATATAAAATATATATTTTGCCTATATTGGATTATGCAGATGTCTTGTGGGACAATTACACGGAACAATCTAAACAACTGCTTGAATGTGTTCATTTAGAAGCTGCTAGAGTCATAACAGAATTGCGCAGAGGTACCTCTCATCATAAATTATATAAAGAACTTGT
>NW_018407812.1:3139-5207 GCF_002113885.1 Mizuhopecten yessoensis
TAATATAATTATGTGTCGACTTAGAAATGAAGCCAGCAATTTGAACTCTGGCCTTTTTCTTGACCATTTAAAAGATTCTCCAATATGCACATGCAACCTTGGTGAGGAAACTGCAGAACATTATTTGTTCATCTGTCATCTATTCAACCATTCTCGATTGACTCTTAGAAATCAGCTGATTAACCAAAATATAACCCATGACCATTTTAATATAAACACATTACTTCATGGATGTCATGAATGTGATGAAGAAACCAATGCATTTGTACTACAATGTATATCAAAGTACATTATCAACACTAAAAGATTTGTTTAATCATAACTATACCTTGTACGGTGGGGACATGGAGACACACTATAGGAATTATTTATATGTTTGTTTGATGATTTCAATGACTGTACATATAACATACCGAAGTTGTAAGGAGAAGGCTTATATAGGCTTTGCCTGATGCCCTATCCCTTTGCATAGATTTGTTGAAATGAAAGGTAATTGGTAACGAAAATCGTTGCTAGCCGACAATAAACCTTTCAGTGCATGTTCGGTCACAAAAAAATTCAAATAATTTTGAGATAAAATGTAATATCCTTGTCACTTTTTAGAATTTGTTCTTTTATTTGTTTGTGTCAGCATTTTTTATACAATTGATCAGCAGACTTTTGTTTTTACATTGCTTTTAGGGGATATTTCATACTAATTTTTTAATATTCGTCTCGTAATGAAGAGTAAATGTTATAAGAGGATTACAAACCTGATTTAGCCAAAGACTAATCACCCTCAGGGTCCTCTATATTAGTAAAATTTGCTAGTTTGACATGGTATTTCTTAAAACATAGTAATATAAATTAAACATAAATGACATCTGAATTATGAGTTATGAAATTGCTGAAAATATTACATGCAATTATATAGTACAATACATCCTATATCACAGAAAGCATAAATCTTATGCTTTGAAGATCTGATAATAGTTAAATGGCCGGAGCCTTACATACATATATGCTCATATATACGCTAATAAAGCATAAATTAAAAACTATTTTCTTTATCTAAAAGTATGAATCATAGTAGTGCTTTATAGCTCTATGCTTAAAAGTGTTAAAAGATTGTGATGACCTTACATCATTTGGAAGCGCATTCCAAGTATTATAACTTGATAAAACAAAGTTTAGAAAGACTAGAATAGAAGGTTGTCCTGTGCTTAGGATTGTACAACATCTTCTGTTCAGTCCGTCGTGTAGCTCTGGAGTGGACGCTGTTTACATGTTTAAAACAAAAACATAAATACTCAGGAGCAAGTCCTTGTACACATTTAAAGGTCATTACAGACTTTCTGTAGTTTATGTACAATTTTATAGGCATCCATTTCAACACAGAAACATTTCTTTTGAAGGAGTTTCAAATGGAACATCTAAAATAAGCCGTGCTGCACGTTTTTGTAATGTATTTAACTTGTTTATTATATTGTCAATAGAGCCTTATCGCACTGTACAGCAGTATACAAAATGCAGAAATACACATGAATTAAAATATTTCAACCGTCCACTTACTGGCAGATACTGTTTGATACGACGGAGTAGCCCTAATCCTTAAACCTTAAACTAACCCTCTTCAGAATGAAATTTATATGATCTGAAAGAGATAAGTGGTGGTCTAATTTTACTCCTAAAATGTTTTCAGTCTCTACCTGTTGTATTTTCTCATTTTTAAGCCGCTCTTGGCGAGAGCCGAGCGGCTTATTAATTCTGTCCAGAGAACGAAATGACGGACCCACTTCCGCTCGGGGTGCGTGCGCATAATTTAGTCTTGCATGCTTCCGCTACATAGTTTCGTTGCTTCTTGATTCAAATAGCCTGCCATTCTACGCAAAAGTGGAACAGAAGTTGCTAATTTGGAAGATACTTTTTTCACTTGGGTTACCCAACTTAGATTGTTATCAATATACATACCAATAACCTTTTGACAGGAGGAAGACGCAATTTCGTCATTGTCTGCTACCAAACGTATTGGATTTAGATTTGCAAGTTTATGTTTGCTGGCTATTACCATACTTGTGGTCTTATTTTT
>NW_018407812.1:8401-14473 GCF_002113885.1 Mizuhopecten yessoensis
GTCAGAACACCAGTCTTCCAGTTTCTTTAAATCATGTTCTAATTCGCTCTGACAAGATCAACTGCTCTACCAGAAGCAGACAGTATAGATGCGTACATGCCCGTCCTGCAAGCAGTTATCAACGGAAAATCTATGATAAATACTAAAAACATCAAAGGACCAAGGATTGAGCCCTGATGTACCCCAAGAGTTATCCTTTTGTCTCAGATAGATTTTCTGAGATAGAGACTTTTTTGATTCCTATCACTTAAATAAGATTTAAACCAAGATCCAGCAGTGACATCACATTGATACATTTTCAATTTGCCATACCGCAGCGTCCGTAGTCCGTCCGTCCGTCAACTTTTATTTTTAAAACACACTACTAGTCCTGAACGGCCGAGTAGAGTTTGACCAAATTTGATCTGGAGCATGCTTGGGCCAAGGGGACTCAATTTTGTATAAACGGTGAGTATGGATCCCCTGGGGCCTGATGGGCGGGGCCCAATAGTGGAAATATAGTAAATTCTTTAAAATCCTTCTTCTTCTGTAGGAATGAAAGGATTTGTTCCATATTTGGTCCTAAGCATCCTTGGGTGAACGGGAACCGAATTTGTATAAACGCGGGTCTGGCCCCGCTGGGGCCTGAAGGGCCCCCAGGGGCCTGAAGGGCGGGGCTCAATAGGGGAAATATAGCAAATTCTTTATAATCCTTCTTCTTCTGTAGGAATGAAAGGATTTGTTCCATATTTGGTGTGAAGCATCCTTCGGTGAAGGGAAACCAATTTTGTATGAACGGTGGGTGTGGACCCCCTGGGGGCTGAGTGGCGAGGCCAAATAGGGGAAATATAGCAAATTCTTTAAATCCTTCTTCTTCTGTAGGAATGAAAGGATTTGTTCCATATTTGGTGTGAAGCATCCTTGGGTGAAGGGGAACCTATTTTGTATAAACCGTGGGTCTAGCCTNCCCCCAGGGGCCTAAGGGGTGGGGCCGAATAGGGGAAACATAGCAAATTATTCTTTAAAATCCTTCTTCTTCTGGAGGAATGAAAGGATTTGTTCCATATTTGGTCTGAAGTTTTCTTGGGTGAAGGGAAACCAATTTTGTATAAACCGTGGGTCTAGCCCCCAGGGGCCTGAAGGGCGGGGCCCAATAGGGGAAGCATAGCAAATTATTATTTAAAATCCTTCTTCTTCTGTAGGAATGAAAGGATTTGGTCTATATTTGGTGTGGAGCATCCTTGGGTAAAGGGGACTCAATTTTGTATAAATGGTGGGTATGACCCCTAGGGGCATAGGGGTTGGGCTCTGTTTGAAATTTGTTCTCGCTATATCTCAAGTACTGGATGGATCTTTCTGAAATTTCATATGTACTTACAGCACCTACCATGGAGTGCTATATCTTTACTTCATACCATATATTTTAAACATATTCAGGTGATACAGGTCCTCTGGGCCTCTTGTTCTATTAATACAGCATGGTTAACTAGGTCAAAAGCCTTCCTAAAATCTAGTAAGGCAACACCGTTTATATTTACATGATCAATTTCCTGTGCCCAATTATTAACGATATCTAAAAGGGCGGTTTCACTTGAATGATTTGGCCGGAAACCAATTTGTAATGAGAGTAGGAGATCTTATTTGAATAACTATTAAAAGTGCTGTGAACATGCCTTTCCAATGTTTTGAAAAGAACAGATAAAATAGAAATAGGCCTACAATTGGACAACTCTGAGGCCTTACCACTTTTGTGTAATGGCATGACTTTAGCGAGCTTCCAGTGTTTTGGAAATTTACCACTTTTGATGCTCATGTTCATTACGTAGGTGAGTGATGGAGCAATCTTGGCCCCAGCTTAACTAAGGAGCCTTGGATACTTACATCAAGTGAACAAAGATTTTTTGGATTAAAATCAACAGTAATATTAGGTATACTTAAAACAGTGTCTGGTGACAGCTTTGTTTTAAGAAAGTTTGTTAAGTTATCAAAGTTTGATATTCGATCACTGAAGGAAGATAAAAGCTTTCCGGCTATTTCCGAAAAGAAATCATTGAAATGATTTGCAATAATTTTTTTTCAAAAATTAAATGTATTGGTGAAGGTTGCCATCTATGTCGTGTCAATCGTTGCAATATTCAATAATTTTACATTTATGTTCGATTTTATATTTGTATTTAATAATTGTAAAGATGTTTGCAATGATTTATATTTGTATTCTTTCTGTAAGGTATTTAACTAGTAAAACAAATAATCCACAAGAACAACACAGACTTCAAATAGTTATATAGTAACAATTTCTTTTTTAAATAATTGGTAACAAAAATTGCAAAATAAAAAACGTTCACAATAAGTAAGTACATTCTCCCAACTCGCGATCTCGCTGCCTGAAGTCACTGACATTGGCCACAAACCCAAAATTTCCCACGGTATTACTTCAGTCATCAGAATCGGAGTCAGGCAACTATACTATTCTCAGGATTGGTTTGGTTTTTTTTACCAGTAAGACTGCCATTACTTGTCATTGTTTTCATCGTTACACCGGGTTTGTTTCTTCCAACTAGTTGGATTTTGAACCACATTTCGCCAGTGCTGTTCTGATTGACGGCAATATAAAATGAAGATGTTGGTGTATCCATTGCTTGAGGACGATGCTTGGCGTACAATCTGTATGCTTCGATTTGACATCGCGACTTATTTTCAGGATTTTCAAACTGTTTCGGATTCAAATGTGCGTACTGTTTCCACCTCTTGGTTTTGTTGTTCTTTTGTTAAATTCTAGGTATTCTGATCCATTTTCGTCCTTTTTTAATTCTATGTCTCCCCATTTCAAATGTCTGTTCTCATCACATCCCCAGAACCCCAAAATGTTAGTGTTATTGAACCAGACTGTGTTCAGCAAAGCATGTGGGTTGTCGTGACCTAGCCTGACCGCATTCCCACAACATTTCTTCCTCCTTGTCAGTGACAGGTTGAGCTTTATTTGGGCGGTTCCCAAGCCCTTTCTGTTTTGACTCTTTTCGCCGAGACTTAAGTACCTGGCGACTTGTGCTGAATAAATCTGAGGTTAGAATGTTGAAATTATAACCATTTTCCCTCAGATATCGGTCAATACCCCTGTAAGCTGGTAAAAGTGTCTGGTTCATAATTAGAACCATCATTCTTCTTAAGAGACAGCAAAAAAACACCAATGTATGTATCTAGTTCAAATGGCAGAATCTGAAGAACGTCCCTGGTGTCGGACCCTGAATCCACTCTTGGAATCTTTTAAATACATCCCTAAGTTTTCTTAACAGTATTTTCATTTCTTTTACTCATGTCATTTCTAAGATCAGTGACACCGGAAGTATAAGTACGGGATGGAATCACGTCCGCGTCGTCTATTTCATATGAAACATATTGTTCAGGGATGGGGTCAGAGGGAGGGGGAGCGCACGATGCGGTGGTTGAGGAATGTGAATTAATTTCATTCCCAGATATTGCCACTTCATTACCATCAGCTTCATGAATACTGGATTTGTCATCTGTCTCTGGATCCATCAGTAGATCAAGCCCACTCAGGCTTCAGACGTCCATACCTTTGTATTTTAAGTTGAAAATGTATTTTTTATACTTCATAAATTATAAATTGTCAAACTTTAAAAACTTTCCAAAAATAAACCAATGCAATACATGGATATGTGACGTTTCCCATGACAAGGGTATTCCCATAAAAAGTAGTTCCGTCTAGTAGGTAAATACAACATGCACATGTGCAATACAGAACGTTGTATTTCATGGTCTGAAAATTACTTGTATTACTTTAATAAGATTCAACAGGTATGTGATAAAAAATATTTATGTTCATTAAAAACTATACTTTTTATATGTGCAATAATATATATATATTTGTTCGAAAAATAAATATTTATTCGAAAACAAAAAAATGTTCGAAAAACAAAATATGTTCAATAAATATTCGATGATTTGCATTCAGGGTAAGCATCGTTTGAACTCAACGGCAGCTTGCTGTAACGGCGTGTTTGATTGGACAGTGGGGATAACGAAAGTACAATCTCGATCCTAAAACGCTTCATTTGTAAACACTTTGGACAAAAGAAGTGAAATTCGTTAGGTCTGCATATGTTTGCCTGAATAATGATGAATAGGACTAATTTGTCCAACCGCTTTTAGAATTTGCATGGTGATCATGAAGACTTTTCAAGAGCACTTGGACCATCCAGCAAGTTCAGTGAATCGACTAGACTACAGCTACATTAGGCCTACAGACTGTAAGTAAAACGGCGATGAGCTTACACATTATTTCAGAAAGTACATGTAGATGATTGATATCTACTGTACCATTTTTATAAAGTTTTAAGTTCTAACCTATAACATAATTAAGCGAGATCAAGGAATTTTGAAAGGTGGAGGGGTCCATTTTTTTTTTAGCTCCGAATGAATTTTGTGCGAAACAAATATTCACAAAACCGTATATGGACCCGAATACAATTTCTGCTTCTATTATGCTGACAGAAGTACATACTATGAATTAGGCACTACCTCAATCTAATTAGAAGGATATCTTCACATCGCTCCCGTTTACTGATATATCAGTACCTTCAGGTACCTTGGCAATTCGACCAATCACCGTGCGACATTTTTCTTTGCAGTATGACAATAAGCAATAACAGCCATTTTATGAGGTCAATACATGCATGGTCATTCTAACTTAAGAAAACCTTTCTTTATTTTTTTATTGTAGCTGTTTTATCCTTATTTTTAAATAAAATCTTTGTAAAAACAATTGCAATTATTTGAAAACTTCAAAGGATAGAAATCTCTTTTTTTTATATTCTTATTTACAACACCTTTTCTATTGATAATGTTCTATGTCATATAGCTGGCATTAGTTGAGTTTTTAATTATACTTAAACAAGTTTATACACAAACTCTACCCTTTACTATATATAATTTACACACAATATTTTGATTAATATTTATAGGTTTCAGTATATATCATACAAGGAGAACAGTGGCTTCAGGCTACTAACATAGTATCATAGACTTGCATAATCTATTACATAATACCATCTTACACAGCCCACAGATCATGTGTGTATAAATACAGATCAGCATGTACATGCCTGACCACAGTGTAGGTATAGTGATAGGTGAAGGTCATTGACCATTGAGTAATACCATGATCAGCGCATGTAGCCAATCAGAATACAGGAATGTAGATTAAGGCCAAGGTCATTGACCACCGGTCAGCATCAGCAACTTAGCCAATCAAGTTGCAGGAATTTCGCGCGGAAGTTAAGACAATTAACATACATAGCATCACCTAAGTCAGTTTTAAAACTTTCTTGCTGAGTGAAAGACGTACCACCAATAGACAACTCAACTTCATCGAATTACTCCAATATATCTCGGAATACGCACGCAAGAACTACTGAGTGATTCATATAAAACGATCGAATCAGAAATCAACAAGGAAAGCCTATCAGCGAACTAAGACAAATAATTACGTACGTTCATGGAGTGAGACATTCCTTTGTGTGTTAACAGTGTGATATATTCGTTGATTAATAGCGTTCAACAATAAGCATGGATTCTAAAAGGAAAACAGCAGCGAAGAAAACGCCATACGATTCGGCAAACCCTGCCAATTGGACTATAAAACAATTACGAGAAGAAATCTCAAAGTGGGGCCTCGTTGTGCCAGCTTCGATGTCTAAAGCGATGCTTAAACAGATGTACATGGACAATGTTTAATTTCATAATGGCAATACAAATACGGCAATTTGTCATCACCACAGTGTCGAAATACACCACAAAAACCAAAACAATAGTCAAGACTGTTTCGATTCTGTAAGCGAAGACGAACCGAAAAGCGAGCAAGAAGGAGCGTCAGTGCGCGTGCGCAGTGAAACTACAGCTATCGGAAGGGGGCGCTCTTTCGTATCTGCAACACGCAGCAACAGTGCGGAGACAGCGAGTGGCACTGATTCGTCCAACATAACTGCCCTCCAGCAAGCCGTGTCATCATTAACTGAAGCTGTGACGCTTTTAGTTCAGAATAATCTGACTAGTACAATCAATCGGCAGCCAGTC
>NW_018407813.1:0-590 GCF_002113885.1 Mizuhopecten yessoensis
ATACATTTGAAATGAACTAGTCTCGAACAAGCTGACTATCTGGCACGGTTTATACAGTAGAAGTGAGTCTATTCATGAAATAAGTCAACCATACGTCACAGTTTATACTGTTGAAGTGAGTCTAGTCAGGAATAAGTCAACCATACGTCAGAGTTTATACAGTAACAGTGAGTCTAGTCAGGAATAAGTACACCATATGTCACAGTTTATACAGGAGAAGTGAGTCTAGTCAGGAATAAGTACACCATATGTCACAGTTTATACAGTAGAAGTGCGTCTAGTCAGGAATAAGTCCACCATATGTCAAAGTTTTCACAGTAGAAGTGAGTCTAGTCAGGAATATGTCCACCATATGTCACAGTTTATACAGTAGAAGTGAGTCTATTCATGAAATAAGTCAACCATACGTCACAGTTTATACTGTTGAAGTGAGTCTAGTCAGGAATAAGTACACCATATGTCACAGTTTATACAGTAGAAGTGAGTCTAGTCAGGAATAAGTCAACCATACGTGAGAGTTTATACAGTAAAAGGGAGTCTAGTCAGGAATAATTCCACCATATGTCAAAGTTTGCACAGTAGAAGTTAGT
>NW_018407813.1:1488-2283 GCF_002113885.1 Mizuhopecten yessoensis
AACATACGTCACATTTTATACATTTGAAGTGAATTTAGTCTGGAAAAACCCGACTATCTGGCACGGTTTATACAGTAGAAGTGAGTCTAGTCAGGATAAGGCCATCATATGTCACAGTTTATACAGTAGAAGTGAGTCTAGTCAGGAATAAGTCCACTATATGTCGTAGTTTATACAGTAGAAGTTAGTCTAGTCAGGAATAAGTCTTCCATATGACACAGTTTATACAGTAGAAGTGAGTGTAGTGAGAAATAAGTCCACCATATGTCACATTTGATACAGTTGAGATGGGTCTAGTCAGGAACAATTCGACTATCTATCTCAGTATATACAGTAGAAGTGAGTCTAGTCAGGAATAAGTCAAGCATACGTCACAGTGTATACATTTGAAATGAACTAGACTGGAACAAGCCGACTATCTGGCACGGTTTATACAGTAGAAGTGAGGGTAGTGAGAAATAAGTCCACCATATGTCTTGGTTTATACAGTAGAAGTTAGTAAAGTCAGGAATAAGTCTTCCATATGACACAGTTTATACAGTAGAAGTGAGTCTAGTCAGGAATAAGTCAACCATACGTCAGTGTTTATACAGTAAAAGTAAGTCTAGTCAGGAATAAGTCCACCATATGTCACAGTTAATACAGTAGAAGTGAGTCTAGTCAGGAATAAGTCCACCATATGTCTTAGTTTATACAGTAGAAGTTAGTATAGTCAGGAATAAGTCTTCCATATGACACAGTTTATACAGCAGAAGTGAGTCTAGTGAGAAATAAGTCCACCATATGTCACATTTG
>NW_018407814.1:0-590 GCF_002113885.1 Mizuhopecten yessoensis
CCAAGGGTTCATAATTTAAATTTGTACTATTCAACCTTGGCCGATATAGCCTTGTGTTTAATTTCCCTCCCCTGCCACCTAGCAGAGTCACTTTATTAGCAAAACTTTAAAGTTTCAAGTTTATCTCAGTACTGGTCGCCTATGTATTTCCCTTGGTTATCATTTACAGTTAGAATATGGCCAATTATCTCTACCAACTGATCAAATACAGAAAATGTTTCTTTAAGTATTGTGCTCCTTTGTTTTTTGACATAAATCATGACATAGTCGACAAGGCAACTTGGTCCTGGGCGCCGCCATTATTATTTACATGCACAGGGACTTGGTATTAATGTCTAACCCTCATTTCACATATGTGTATTATATAATGTATGATATAAACAAAAATTGTGGACCATAGGATGGTTATTCGTGCCAAGTCCCTGTGCCACGTTCAGTAATTTGAAAGCTTAGAGAACAAGGCTAAATCCGCTAAGGTTGAATACATGAATATGTGAATTACAAAATGAACGCTTGGCTAGCAAAGAGGAGATATGTTACAGGCGGGACAGAAAATGACAACAAAAACAGGCTGAAAACATGTATGGAAT
>NW_018407814.1:4670-5276 GCF_002113885.1 Mizuhopecten yessoensis
TCGTCCCGGCGATGAATAAGTTCATTATTGTCTATCTCATGGTTATAGAAACAATCAGGTTGTCCCCAATACTTATCCAGACGGGATTCAAATGTTTTGATTGTTGGTGAGGTGACGACAGTATCGGGTAGGGAGTTACAGTGGTTTACAATACGTTCTTTAAAAACATATTTTCTTAAGTTCAACCTGCACATCCCCTTTAGTAGTGTGAGACTGTGGCCTCTTGTTCTTTTGTTATTATTTAGGCATACAAATCCTTCGCTGACCACGTTATCGTATCCTCCGTGAGTTAATTTGTACACTTGAACCATGTCTCCTCGCAGTCTTCTATGCTTGAGTGTTGGTAGTTTTAATATCCTTAATCTGTGATCATAGTTCAACTCCTTCATTTCCGGTATTTGTTTAGTAGCTCTTCTGTGTACATTTTCCAGTTCATTTATGTGTTTTTGTAGGTATGGATTCCATACGCTGGCCCCGTATTCCAGATGCGGTCTTACAAGAGCTTTATACAAAAGACAGAATGGTGTATTCTCTAAATATGTGTAAGTTTTTCGGATAGTTCCATTATTCTGTTTGCTTTATTGACCGATTCGTGGATATGATCGC
>NW_018407815.1:0-590 GCF_002113885.1 Mizuhopecten yessoensis
TCAATATATATCTTACAAGAAAGAAAGAAAGAAAGAAAGAAAGAGCAAGAAAGATAAATAAATAAATAGATTATCAATATTTTTTTTTTATATAGATTCATTTCAAGACAAGGCTGCCGGCTTATGGTAGTACGGATTCAGATCCGCTTTATACTGCTACCAATGAAATACCCTTTCCATGGGTACTTCCATGGGTACCTTACATGACACTGACACCCCACCATTTCATATTATTGACATCAAGTGGGCAAGTTCTTTAAAATCACTTTAAGATAGTGATACAGCCCATTTTTGTTAAACCGTTTGGTTTGACTATAATGTAGGTGTCACATCCACAGTGGATGACCTTGACCATGACCTTGACCTAAATACAAAATACATGTATTACTTACCTGCTGATCACAGCAGACATCTTGGAACATGGCAACCGGAACACCTGTTTTGTAATTTGCAGTGATTCCTGGCCTGATTGGCTTCATGGGTTTCGATGACTATGTGCTGTATGCTGAAGCACAGTTTGTTGTGGGGGAGATGACCGACCTCCTAAATCTTGCCGTCACAGTCCCTCCTCGGGAAATCCTCCTTCAGCC
>NW_018407815.1:4126-7341 GCF_002113885.1 Mizuhopecten yessoensis
CCAATGCCTTGGTCTAGTCTGACTGGTTCATCTATGATGACTTCACTATAAATATTGAGTCGTTTGGGTACACGTGGACCTGAAACACAGTATTTTGTTAGCTATTAGATAAAATTCATGATTTTCAAAATAAGCTCTAGAGGTTGTCTGTGATGTATTTAGTGAATTTCATATATTAAATGCTACAGAATCAATGAAGTTGTGCTGTCTGGTAACAAAAATGTGGTATGGATTGACAATGTTTGCTGGTGTTGATTAAACTCCTCTTTAAGAGATAGGAACTTCAAAACTGGGAGTGTTAAATTTTCAATTCTTAATAACATGTGTATTTAGTACTTATAAGCAATTTGTACATAATATATAGTCCAAAATCATATACTTGAACTTGTCCGATGCATATTGATGCTTAACATCAAAATTTGTTAAGAAATTTTACTAATTACAAGGGTTATGATTAACATGGAACCTATGTCATACTGAACACCAGAGAAGAATAAACAATACTATCATAAATTCGAGAATAACATTTTGCATTTTCCACACTAACCAATTACCATCAATAAGTTGACATTAAATAATAATATGAACTTGTAAGTGAGTAAATAAGGTCACAGCAAAGTTGATTTAGATCTATGACGCCTCGGGTAATTTATTTAGTACGGTCAAGTCCACGTGGAGTTTATGACCTATAGATAGGCTAGTCTGCTGGATAACCAAACTACTCGGTATTGAAACGGACATAAAACCTTCCAATCAATCAGGTGGAGTTTTTGTCTGCTTGGTAACCAATCGTGAACCACTCATTAGTGAAGCCAACATCTTTGGCATCTTTGGCACTTAATTTTTTACTGTTAATTCTAAATTCTAGTATATAATGTAATTCCGTGGTAATGCATAAGGAGGGAGTACCCAAATCAGATCACTTTTTGCACAAATACTGTGTCAACAAATCAGTTGTAACAAATCAATGATGTAGTCTTTGAATAGATAGCCATGCACCATTTTTTTGTCTACAGATGTTTAGTTTTTAAGTTCAAATAGCACAAAAAAACGTAATTCAAACTCAAATGTAAGTGTTTTGATTACGTTTTTAAAAAATGGCGCGTGCGACGACTATGCAATGCAGTGTTTTGGACTAACTGTTATATCAATAAAATCACACTAGGGTAAAGTGACAGTGAGTCGGACACGATATAAAGTCGGACACTTTCTGTGTTGTTTTATGTGTTTTTCTTTCCCCACAATCCGGTCTTTCCCTGTAGCTATGCTTCGACAAGCTTCTTGTGAACATAGAGTTATCTTTCTTTGGTTACTAATGCCCTTCCTGTCTTTTTCAACACGGTACCAGAGAAGTCCAGTCAGCGGGAATTTTGAGCTAACCCAAGTAAGAATTGTTCAGTTTCAATCGTAATGATACGGCTGTAATTTGTTGAGGCTCTTGCATGAGGAGAAAAGAACATACTGAAAAGAATTAAATATGTTAAAATAACGTTATTTTCTAGACATTTTAAAGCATGTTCTAACTGGTGTTTTGTTTTCAAGGTTAAACTAAAGTACCCAATTCGATATTGAGTCGGACACTAAAATATGTTAAATTGATATTAAGTCGACCCCTGTCCGACTCAACATCATGTTTCATTTATATTGTCTAATTGACTTCAGATAGATCGTTTGTTGTAGCTAGACTGGTGTTTAAAAAAAAAAAGGATAATGAGTTTTAGTTTTCTGAAAATTGAATATTTCAGCGTGATGAAAAACATTATACTGAGAAATATTTATGCTGTTGGCATGCATCACTGGGGATCTCGAGAAATACCTATAGGGGTCGTCCACTACTGTCACTGGGAGAAGGAAAACACCAAGGATGCAAGTGCACTCGCAATATACGCTGATAAAGAGCTCAAAAAAAGAGCTGCCTATATAAGGCGCGAGGACAGCTCTGTTCTTCACAAATTATTTCGTGAGGACCTTATAACGGGACTTTGTTACTTGAAAGCAAAGCAACCCGTTTCAAAGTTTTCAAAAAAGAAAGGCCCAATGCAAAATGTTTCAATTGGGTTTAACTGTAACGATGACAATGTAGTGTCCATTGAAAGAATCACAACAAATTACAAAAGACAGATATATTAACCTGACTTGTTACCACTCACGGTCTACTGGAAGTTTGATTATTAAAAAATGAAATAAAAATGTCTGCATTGTGTTATTTTATTTTTTTATTTTATTTTTACAGATATATCATGAAAATGTATACTGACGACGCCATGTCGGCGGCTATAGCCGACGTAAAAAACCGGAATGGGAGTAAGAAAGGCTGCAAAGAAATATTCTGTACCTAGATCAACATTATCGGATCGCATATCTGGTAGGATCCAGGAGGGAGCCCATTGGGGGAAAAAGGCCTTGTTTAGTATTGAGGACGAGAAGGAAATGATAAAGTGTGCAGTACAAAGGGCAGATATGGGGATAGGCTTTAGCAAGTCGAACTTCTTAAGGTTTGCAGGTTCTATGGCAAACACCCGGAATATTTCACTCAGACGGGCAAAACCATCCGACATGTGGTGGAGATGGCTTAAACGGAGGCACAAAGGATTTTCGCTCAGAACTCCTGAGGAAACCGCAATTGTTACCTGACTCACTATATAAATGCATATTAATCAATTTCGACTGTTTCCCAGACAATTCACCAAACGAACTATAGCTAATGTGTGCTACCGTAAAACTGTTGACTGGTCACCGTAAAACTGTTGACAGTTCACCGTAAAACTGTTGACTGGTTACGTGAAACTGTTGACTGCGCGTGAAACTGTTGACTGGTCACGTGAAACTGTTGACTGGTCACGTAAAACTGTTGACTGGTCACGTGTTAGGTAATCGAACGCACATATAATTACAAGCACCCCGATGATCAAGCGTTTTTGGTACTGGATTGTTGACGGTCGTCTATCGGTAGATCTAAACATCACATTCGACATGGAACTTTTTGTTTTTCATTGATCAAGTAACAAAACAGTTGTTTCATGCCTTATCAGTCAACAGTCAAAACCATTTTCCCTCAGAGTTGGGACCCACCAGATGAACTGTTTTCCTCGGCCGTATACTGTTCGCCACGACGCGATGTCACGCGACCGCATGCGTTTATTTTTTTCCGAATTGGGGAAAATTGTGCAGACGTCAAAGGGCCGGTTTCCAAAACGGCCCCTTCTCTGATTCAA
>NW_018407815.1:7441-12405 GCF_002113885.1 Mizuhopecten yessoensis
CTTTTGTTCTACTAACTGCAACAGCCTCCTCAATGCTTCGGGTTGGAAAAGATGTATTAAATCTCAGTGGATGATCCTTCTCAAGAAATGTGCGGCCTCCTGGATAAACAGTCTTGTCTAAAATCTTTGAATGCGTACCTGATAAAAATATTTAGAAAAGTTAAAATACAATTTGTTTTCTTCTCATCGCTCGCACGTAGATAAAATCTTGAGTCCAACTACGATGGCCTCTCAATATTATCCACGTGCTGACGATGAGAAGAAAACTTTCAGTGCCGGTATCAAAATTGGATACTTTGTGAAAAGTTCTTCAAGTATATCTGCAGTCTAAAACTGAAGATTAAAAAAAATCTGTATATTTAGAACTATTAAAGTATCATCAAGCTATAAATCAGTTAAGTCAAATTTCGAAAAAGCATAGTACCCTTAAAACCACTCTCCTTCCTATCTCAGCAAAAATTAGTGTTTTTTTAAATTGCTACTTTCCTACCTATCCAAATTTTTTAAACATGTTTTAAGAAACACTTATTTCTTTCTGTTGACCTTATGCTCCAGTCAAGAGGACAAAGTAGTGTTTAAGAAATACAACAAGAGATCCTAGAGGATCTTGGTGCCCACCATTGTACCATCTTCTTTAGTTCTGTGTCCTTTCGATCTTTTCTCTTCTTTACTTATCTTATCTGTTTTATCAGTTTGCCTGTTTGCCATCTTAATATACTTAGGACCAAGGTAAACCTACATATCCAATTTGTGAAAAATAACAATCTTAAACTGTAACAAGATGACCAACCAATATGATTTGATATCCATAACTAAGAACAAGAGATACTCTTATGTGACTTTAACTTTCAAAGTAAAGATGGCTGCCTGTCGGCCATTTTGGTTTTGTGGTCAGTCCCAATAAACTATATGCATAACTAGGGATCATGGGTAACCTTCCTTTGAAATTTGAAAAAGATCCCTCCAGTTCTTTCAGAGTAACAGCATTAACAAGAATTGTTTAAGAACGGAAGGACAGATGGAATGACGGACAGACCGACCACGGATTCAGTGTGATTTGAAAAGCTCACCATCTGATGATGGTGGGCTATAAAAAGGAGGTAAAGACTTTAAGCTTAATCCTCATTATATCATTACCTTTCAAATGGCAATGTCCACATGAAGCCTTGGCATTCTGTTGTACACGGTTGTGTTCCTTTGCATTTCCAGGTACATCGCAGACAGTAAACATGACGCGTGCTCGAAGGATGCTGGGTTTCCTCATAAAGGCATCATAGATGACAATGTCTTGGTCTAGTCTGACTAGTTCATCTATGACTTCATTATAAATATTCAGTCGTTTGGGTGCACGTGGACCTGAAACACAATATTTTGTAGCTATTAGATAAAATTAATGATTTTCGAAATAAGAGGTTGTCTGTGATGTGTTTAGTGAATTTCATATATTAAATGCTACAGAATCAATGAAGTTGTGCTGTCTGGTAACAAAAATGTGGTATGGATTGACAAGGTTTGCTGGTGTTGATTAAACTCCTCTTTAAGAGATAGGAACTTCAAAACTGGGAGTGTTCAATTTTCAATTCTTAATAACATGTGTATTTAGTACTTATAAGCAATTTGTACATAATATATAGTCCAAAATCATATACTTGAACTTGTCCGATGCATATTGATGCTTAACATCAAAATTTGTTAAGAAATTTTACTAATTACAAGGGTTATGATTAACATGGAACCTATGTCATACTGAACACCAGAGAAGAATAAACAATGCTATCATAAATTCAAGAATAACATTTTGCATTTTCCACACTAACCAATTACCATCAATAAGTTGACATTAAATAATAATATGAATTTGTAAGTGAGTAAATTAGGTCACAGCAAAGTTGATTTGGGTGTCGGCACTCCTAGACAATACATGATATTTATAACTTTCTTAAACTACTATGATGTGCATTAAGCAGACCTCGCTGATAGGGGGCTCACCAACCCTTAAAAACTTGATGGCCCACATGATGAACTATAGTTATATATGCTCATGTGATAGTTGTTTTATTTTATGTATTGTGTTTGTCTTAACTTGCATCAGATTTACAATTATTTATATTGATCATGTTTGCTGAAATATATTCTCCTGAGAGCTTATGTTTATTGTTAACCATATTCAACATTAAATAAAGCTTCTTGTATCTTGTATGGGCTGCATTGTATAAAGGTATAATAATTGACTTTTATAATAAACTCCATATTGTTAAATTTATCACAATTTTTGATAAAATTATTTTGTACCTGCAATCAGGCCAAACAGCATAGTTGTTGTTTTCTTAGAACGAAGCTTTGTCGGTAGGTTTAGAATAAGACCAGTTTGTGCCCAGATACTGTAATTTCCAGCTATGATATTATGGTGGAAAGGATTGAACCCATCAGAACAATACGACAGAGCAATGGCATCACGTCCAACCTCCTCTGTGAATGCATGCCAAGCAGGTGAAGCATGCAGATCATCAACATATCTGGATGGCCGTGTTCGGGGAATAGACAACATTTTAGCCATGACTTCAATCTCCTTGATCTGCTGGAGGCGAGGCCCAATGGGAATAGTGTAATATCTAGAACAAATCAAAACAAATATCCTTAGTTCAATTTTCAAATCAGATATGATGAAACGACTAGTAAATAATACCCTGTGATTAAGCTGCAAAAGCACAACATTTTTTACGACCTTGATATTTGCGAGTAATTTTCAGTTATGTCTATGAATACAGCAGGTTACAGGACTTAATATAACCTTGGCTTATGTGACATTGCTTTATTTAAGTTTTTTGTGTGTAGCAGGCCATCCATATATTAAAGACTTCTTGTTTTACTAGTCTAGCAAGTACAGTATTACTGCTCCATTATCAGTAAGAAAAAAAACCCAATAACCTCAAGAAACTCATTCACATATATATCAAGTTTTGATTAGAACAAACTCTTAATTCAAAATCTTTCTTAGCAAATAGAAGTCGGCTTACTTTGTTTGGCGTGTGAGAACAGTGATCAAAATTAGGTCACAAGGTGCTGTGACAGTCGATGTGTCAGTGGAACCAACCGTGCCAAGGTAAATTGTTATGCTTGCATTAGATCTATGACGCCTCGGGTAATTTATTTAGTACGCTCAAGTCCACGTGGAGTTTATGACCTACAGATAGGCTAGTCTGCTGGATAACCAAACTACTCAGTATTGAAACGGACATAAAACCTTCCAATCAATCAGGTGGAGTTTTTGTCTGCTTGATAACCAATCGTGAACCACTCATTAGTGAAGCCAACATCTTTGGCATCTTTGGCACTCAATTATTTACTGTTAATTCTAAATTCTAGTATATAATGTAATTCCGTGGTAATGCATAAGGAGGGAGTACCCAAATCAGATCACTTTTTGCACAAATACTGTGTCAAGAAATCAGTTTTAACAGATCAATGATGTAGTCTTTGAATAGATAGCCATGCACCATTTTGTTGTCTACAGATGTTTAGTTTTTAATTTCAAATAGCACAAGAAAACGTAATTCAAACTCAAATGTAAGTGTTTTGATAACGTTTTTAAAAAATGGCGCGAGCAACGACTATGCAATGCATTGTTGTGGACTAACTGTTATATCAATAAAATCACACTACTGTATAGAAATACTTTTTGTCATATAAATTCTAAAGGTTATCATGAATTGTTATATGCTGACAAAAAATATTCATTTGAAGCTTAAGATAGTGCAAAATTCAAGCTTTGATCCGATTTGTGTCCTGACATTCGCAAAAACCGGAGACGCTGATTGGTGACTTCAGAGCGTTCTATAAATATCTCAAATTAACCCTGGGGGGCTCCCTTTGATACCTGTGGAGGATCCAGGGTTAATTCCTACTCAGATTTTCTATGATTTAATGAAATGATGGTTTGGTGATACGATTATCTAATTATTAAATCGCCGCCGTTCTTCTAAGGATACCATTGACCTACTGACCGAGTTAGCCTAATTGTCAAGACTCCATTTCATATTCTTGATTCAATCATTTGGCCTAATTACCGAAATACCTTTCCTTTCCATGAGAGCCCAGTATTTTGTCAATATTCTGGGTCTATAAAGAGTGCTGGAAATATATCGATGTCCCGATAGGCCTCCATCCTAGGCCTAATGCCTTACCAACCTGGCGCGATATAACCGGAAGCACGCGCTGCCCTAGTTTTAATATTATGCAGCGTGCATTTTTTATCATCAAAAGGAATATTCTTAATGGTCCGAAAAAGAAATAAAAATGTTTGTGATTGAATAAATAAAACAATTTGACTATTTTTACAAAATAAATAAAACAAGAGGCCCAAGAGGGCCTGTATCGCTCACCTGAATATTTAAGCAGTCATAGCAAAATATTCTCATTAAATATTATATTGCACTAAAAATATTTCCCTCGCAAAATTTGTTGGCTCCATCTGTTGAAACTACCAGCAAAATATTATTATAAGATTCTATGCTTTTTGATTCTTCTTCAGAAGTTGCTCGACATATTTTTCCCTGTGATCTTGTAAGTAGGTCAATGTCATTTTCCTTCTCAAATTGGTTAGCTCTATTCCAAAAAGCTACCAGCCAAATCTTATGAATCCATTCCTTTTAGTTCTCAAGAACAAATCCATTAAAATGTTGTTGACCTCTGTGACCTCTAAAGTAGGTTGAGGTCATTTTCATTTGCAAACTTTGGTGAGCTCTATCCCGGGAAGTCACCAGCCAAATATTATAATTTTATGCCTTTTAATTCTTCAGAAGAAGCTGTTTGAACTGTTTGACATATTTGAACGCTGTGACCTTGAAAGTAGGTCAAGGTCATTTTCATTCGCAAACTTTGTTTGGCTCTTTCCCAGGAAGCCACCTGCCAAATATTAAGATTTTATAACTACCAGTTCTTCAGAAGAAGTCGTTTAAAGTGTT